>NC_090655.1:61510065-61702321 GCF_040937935.1 Hyperolius riggenbachi
ACACAACTACACCAGCACAAAGTATAGACACAACTACACCAGCACAAAGTATAGACACAACTACACCAGCACAAAGTATAGACACAACTACACCAGCACAAAGTATAGACACAACTACACCAGCACAAAGTATAGACACAACTACACCAGCACAACGTATAGACACAATCAGGCCTGGATTTACATCACAGGAGCCTATAGGCACAGATGTCCTGACACCCTAGACTTTGCTTTCCATGAGCCCATAAACCCCCTCCGAACCGCACCACAGGTGTGCTTTCTAGCACAGCTGTCACTTCTCTATTACTTTCCTTGCCAAACATAGGTAGCTACTAGTCTCCTTTTAACATTAGATAGCCAGAGGTAACCCCAGTATTAAATAGCTAGTGGTGCCCCCGACTGAAGGGAGATCCTGTCAGTGGAATGCCCAGAGCTGGGTGAGTACAAAGGTGAAGACCGGCACCATCCAGTATAGCTCAATGAATTTATTGAAAAGACATCATGACATACAGAACGAGGTTTCGGAGGACAATCCTCCTTTCTCAAGTTCCTGTCAGTGTCTAAAGAAACATCACATAATGACCTCTTTATATACTAAACACCATGCAGTATCAACCAATCATGCTGCTGTTGTCACCTATGGCGAACAATCCCCTCTCGTCTCGCACTAGCGGACCTGATGGGGAACTATTGTGTGCGTATACAGCATGCGCACAAACTAATAGACTCACCAGACAGCAGGGCGGAAAGGCGCGTCTAATCGGCGCACCGCAGACCTATAAGAAGAGCTCCCATGATGACAAAGCCAACAGGACACACCCCTTACTGAGGCGGACCTGATGGGGAACTGGAAGCTCCCACGGCGGCCACAAGGACCGCCCATAGGCCGAACATGACGCACGCATGTTGGGCGTGACTCGAGCTGGGTAAGTTACCTCTCATTTACACTCTGCTGAGAACTTTGTGTAGGGAAGAAGGTAGGAAGGCACTAGGAGAGGGGAGTGAGCTGCCTTTTCATCTTCAGGCGGCACGTGCCTACATTGCTTTATGGTACATCCGGCCCAGGACGCAATTACATGATACACGCGAGTAATACTCCTGGGACTGTATGTGACATGTTTAACCTCAAACCTCATTTACTATAATACTTATAATAAAATAGACCACATCATAATTGGCAGTTGGAATGGCCATGGTACCTTTTATTATTTGGAGTTTTAACTTAAAGGGAACCTAAAGCGAGAGAGATATGGAGGCTGCCATATTTATTTTCTATTAAGCTATCCCAGTTGCCTGGCAGTCCTGCCGATTCTCTGTTTCTAATATTTCAGCTTCCTAAGAGACCAGTCTAACTAGATCTAGTCGGAAGTGGAAGGAATCGTCATTAGGAGAAAATGGATGAGCTTCTGAGAGGAACTGATGGCGAGGTAAGTATGTAATATTTGCAGGTACAGCATGTTTATTTTAAATAATTTTACTCGGCTTGGGTACCCCTTTAAAGTAGCTAGTGTAGCGGTGACACTTTTTTATTTTCAGATTTATTTTCTTTTATAGATTGGAACAAATCACAACACTGCCTGCACCTCAGAAGGCCACACAATCTTCTGCAAATCCTCATGTGTAGCTAAAGTGAAAACTGCGACTGAAAGTTAAACCTTTGTCTTAAGCCCCATCTACACCATACAATTTTTTGTCCGATTCATTGATTCAATTCGATTCAATCCAACAGGTCCAATCGGTATTCGATTTGATTCAATTTGCCCTTGCAAAACAATGGCAAATTGAATTGAATCCGGATCAGACATGTTGGATCGAATCAAATCAATGAATCGAATCGGACAAAAAATTGTATGGTGTAGATGGGGCTTAATGCTGGGAATACACAATGAGATTTTTCAGTCGATTTACTGTCCGATCTTATTTCCATTCTTATTTCTTTCTTATTTTCTTATCTTTTCTTATGAATCTCCATTCACTTCTATTAGAAATCGATCAGAAAAGCGATCAAGAATAAGATCGGACAGGTTGGAAATTATTTATCGAACCATCTATTTGCCGAAAAAAAGTATGGTGTATTTCCAACATTACGTTTAGATCAAACGCCATTCAGCGTATAATGCTAGGAACACACCATAACATAGTTTGGCAGATAGATGGTTCAATAGATTATTTCCGTCATGTCCGAACTTTTTTCTTTTTCGATCGTTTGTCTGATCAATTTCTCATAGAAGTGAATGGAAATTGATAAGAAAATCGATTGGACAGTAAATCGGCAGAAAAATCTCATCGTGTGTACCTAGCATAAGGCAGTTAATGTGGCCGTTTTTATTCAATACGAATTTTTGTACGCGAAAAAAAATCTGAGGTTCTGCTTCACTTTTTCGGACATTTTTACACGTATCGTCCGCAATTCGCATACCGTGTTTTGTAATGGCATCGCATAGTAACGTGAATTTATGCATTGTTCACGTAAAAATTTGCATTGTTACAGAAAGTTTTCAGCAGTCATGACTAAGCTGTTACTAGGCAGATTATGTTAAATTTGACTAATGGGAATTTGCGCACTAGAAAATTTGCATAAAAATGCGTACATATTTACATGAAAATTTTTGCCAATCAGAAAAATAACATACAATTTTTTGGGATGCGAAAATTTCACACTACAGTGGAAACGTAGCTTAAAGTTTACACAATAATGGGAGAAATCAGGATGAGGGGAGATACTATTTCACATATCTGTATGTCAGAGATAACAAATCCAATTCCTCATTATCTGTATAGTATCCTAACCATCCACCGCTGTGACGCATCTCCTGGCACTTTAAGTCCCAGAATAGAAAGGGGGGGATGGGGGGGCATAGTGTAAGTAGCGGCAACTGACTGGCTGCTCAGGAAAGTGAGACGGGATTAAGTGACAGGTTAACAAAGACCCCCAGAGAATAGAGCGCCCTTTGGGGAGGGGGAAGTGCCAATTTTAAGCCCCCAATCAATAGTCTAATGATAGCTTTCACTCCAACGGCATCTGCCACCCCACAGAGGCCTTCACAAAGTGTGCCATGTGCCAGGGAGACGTCCCGGCTCAGATTATCCCCCCCCTTGTGTCTCAGGAGCCGATGCTGGCAGTGAATGGAGGATAGCGTGTGGCCTATCTCTTATAATAACATCTACATCTTCTGAGCCTGTGATTCTCCATATTATTGCAGCATACCCCTTTATTAAAGGATCACTATCGTGAAAAAAGTAGGCAGTTAAAATCTGACAGAACAGACACATTTTTAGGCCAGTCCATCTCCTCATGGGGGATTCTCAGGGTATTCTTTGTTTTCAACAGCATTTCTGAACAGCAGTTTAACTGCCAAAATAGTAAGATACCAGCCAGCCTCTCTACTCACTTGCACACTATTTTGTCAGTTAGACTTTGCTACTGCTGTTCAGGATATGCTGTTGAAAACAAAGCAAACCCTCAGAATCCCCCATGAGGAGATGTACTGGCCCAAAACCTGTCGGTTCTGTCACATTTGAACTGCCTACTTTTTTCGTGAGTGGTCCTTTTTAATGGCAGTGTTTACCTACTATAACCTGTGGGTAACATTTAGTGGTGTAGGGATCACTATAGCGGCAGCTATGGGCTAAGGGGGTCCCAGTAGCAATGGCCTGTGGCGATAATGGGATCTGCAGAGGGAACCCTGACGTGTATGAGTGGATCTGTGCTGGGGGATACTTAATACTGTCCCCCCCCCCCCCGACTTCCTATACTGGGGGGCTATTACAGGAAGCCCCCTCTGAATACTTATTCTGTAGAGCTACCGAATACTGGAGGCCCCTCTGGTTACCCATACTGGGGATCTTTCCATTACTGGAAGCCCCTCAGGCTACCCATACTGGGGAGCTACCTAACACTGGAGGCCCTTCTGGTTACCCATACTGGGGATCTGTCCATTACTGGAAGCCCCTCGGACTACTCATACTGGGGAGCTACCGAACACTGGGAGCCCCTCTGGTTACCTATACTGATGGCTGGCTATCTATTACTGGAGGGCCCTCTGACTACCCATACTAGGAGCTACCTATTACTTGGGGTATCTTTGCCTACCTTTACTAGGAGGGCACCTCTGGCTATCTATACTGAGGGGCTACCTAATACTGGGAGTACCTCTGACTACCTTCAGCGGAGAGCACTTCTGACTACCTGTACTAGGTTTAGCTTTAGCTACCAATACTGGGGGGTTTCCTAATACTGGGGGGCACCTCTGGACATTTTAAAGCAGGTGTGCGTGGGAGGGATAGAGGGGCACAAAGGTGCCTTTTTATTTTTCAGTGGGGAGGCCCAACCAAAATCTTGGGCCCCATGGTTCCTATCTACACCCCTGTTACCATTATCTTAAAGGGAACCTAAACTGAGAAGGATATAGAGGTTTCCTTTTAAAATAATACCAGTTGCCTGACTCTCCTGCTGATCCTGTGTCTCTAATACTATTAGGCACAGCCCCTCAACAAGCATACAGATCAGGTGCTCTAACTGAAGTCAGACTGGATTAGCTGCATGCTTGCTTCAGGTGTGTGATTCAGCCACTGCTGCAGCCAAAGAGATCAGCAGGACTGCCAAGCAACTAGTATTGTTTAAAAGGAAACATCCATATCCCTCTCAGTTTAGGTTTTCTTTAAGCACCCCTTGTAGTAGTATTATTATTATTAGTATTGATTTATCAAACACCAACATATTCTGTGATGCTGTACAAATTAAGAAACCAACATGGGGTACCACCTCCCCACTGATGTCTAACCCCAGCGATTCTCCCTCAGCCGTTTTCTTACCCTAACCTCTCCCCCTACTGATGCTTAACCTTAAGCACCACCCCCTCTCTGCCAATGCCTAACCAACCCCCCTGCTGATGCCTTACACCAACCACCAACCTCCCCCGACAATGCCTGACATAAATAAACAAACAACTACCCTTAAACAGGAGCTGTCAACAATACTATCTCAGAAAAAAACAAACACATATATAAGTAGATGAATACTTGCTCTACTTACATAACCTATGTATTGCACTGTCCACACACTGATTTTAGTGATTTTTCTATAGAAAAAAAAGAGATAATCCTTCTTAGGATTCTCCATCTTAACTGTCTATTTTGAAGCCAATCCTAATTTCATTTTCTCCCTTACTCTCCTCTGCCTGATTGTGTATGCATTGCCCGCCCTCCTCTCAGTCTTCAGGCACTCCCATCCAGCTCTGCAATAGAAAATTAATCGTCTCAGCATGAGAAATATTGGCCAATCAGAGAGGAACAGAGGTGTGGGAGGGTAAAACAGGAGGGAAAGAGGCTCAAGGCCAATCAGGCTGCATTAGTTAAGTCTGAGGGGAAAGTAAAGCAGAAAAAAAAAGACAACTCAGCATGCCCTGCAACTTCCTTTGTACTGCAGATGTACCAAATAGGAGCCACAGAAACTGGGAAATGTTGTTTTATGGATAAGAAAAATAAGAGAAATAAGATTTTTAACTCTTGGATTGCCTGGTTAGCATTGTTTCGCTTAGCTGCTCCCAAGGTTTTAAATGTCGGTTAGGTTACTTGCCCGGAGGTTTGCCTCACCGTGGCGCAAGTGTCTAGGCCATTATACTTTGCATGCAAACCATATTGGAAGCTAAAGTTCCTCCTAGTTTAATAAACGTTAGCACGTGTCTTGGATGCAAGGCATGCATTTTTCAGTCTAGCAGAGGCGGTGTATGCCTGTGCGATTAACCATTTAATTGCAGCATGTGTTTAGGGATGCGCAGCCTTTTCCCCCACCTTTTCTTAGCATTCTTACTAGTTTACCAGATAAAAATAAAGAATTAATTTTTGCCCAACAGTTACACTTTTTTAAGGACCAGGGGTGGTTTGCCTGATCTGTGCTGCGTGGACTCTCCAGCCCGCAGCACAGATCAGGATAGAGCCAGGGCGATCAGACTTACCCCCTTTTTTCCCCACTAGGGGGATGTCCTCCTGGGGGGGTCTGATCGCCGCCGGCTTGCTGCGCTTTGCGGGGGCTCTTCAAAGCCCCCCTCCGCAGCGTTTTCGGTGCTCCGTCCCCCTCTCTCCCCCTGTGAGCGGCGCAGGACGGATATCCGTCCTGCGCATTCTAGAATAGGCCTCAGCCTATCATATGCCGGCGATCCCAGGCGAATCAGAGGCCGGGGATCGCCGATCTGCCTTACGGCGCTGCTGCGCAGCAGCGCCGTATGATGTAAACAGCGGGGATTTCTTCCCCGCGTGTTTACATTTTGCCGGCAAACCGCGATCAGCGGCTCTCCGGCTGTTCACGGAGACACCCTCCGTGAACTGACATGGTAAGGCCGCTCCCATGGTAACCCACTTAAGACCTGCTGACGCCTATGGGCGTTAGCTGGTCCTTAAGTGGTTAACCAGGTTTGCCTGCTATTTGTAGCCACAATTTGCATAATGGGTGGCCCCAGCACCCATCATTTTATTGGGCCCCTCCAGGGCCCAATTTTTCCCTATGGCCGAACTTATGGTGGCGTCCAAATGTCATGCTTCCGCGTTTACCACATATTGTAAATCAAGGTTCTATACTATTGGCGTTTTTAGATTCATTCACTTTAATTTTGCAGTGATCTTTTTGTTCACCCTCCTATAGCTGATTGATGTCAGAACTGATCTTTTTTTTTTTTTTTTTTTTTTTTTTTTACATATAAGATTTTAAACAGTTTATTGATTGAGTGATCAACCAGGTGGCAAAGATTAATTTCATTGCTGAAGTGGCAGCCACCTACGTCATACCATAAAGCTAGCCAGTGCAGCACTACAAATGTGATAAACCATTGTATCTATATTCCTGATTTGTGAGGGAGCAGGCTGGTGGTGTACTTTGCTCTCTGGTTGAACTCGATGGACATGTCTTTTCTTCAACCCAAATAACTATGTAACAATTATTGAGGCTTGCAGACTTAAAGGGATGCGTAAGTCTGAAAAAAAAAATGAATTTTACTCACCTGAGGCTTCTACCAGCCCCCTACAGCCATCCTGTGCCTTTGCAGTCTCGATCAGATCCTCCTGTACCACGCTGCCAGCTACTTTCGTTTTTGGCGATAGGCCCGGCCACGCGTCTTCACGTTCCTGTCCCAACAGCAGAATAGAGGGCGCTATTGCGGACAGGAATACGTAGAAGCAGACGCGAGGCCGGGCCTGTCGCCAAAAACTGAAGTAGTTGGCGGCGGGGAACAGGAGGATCCGATCACGACTGTGAGGGCACCGGAAAGCTGCAGGGGGTTGGTAGAAACCCCAGGTCAGTAAAACTCATTTTTTTTTGTCCAGACTTAAAGGGATACTGTAGGGGGTCGGGGAAAAATGAGTTGAAGTTACCCGAGGCTTCTAATGGTCCCCCGCAGGCATCCTGTGCCCGTGGAGCCACTCACCGATGCTCCGGCCCCGCCTCCGGTTCACTTCTGGAATTTCAGACTTTGAAGTCTGAAAACCACTGCGTCTGCGTTGCCGTGTCCTCGCTTCCGCTGGCCAGCATGAAGAAGTGACAGCACGGAGTCGTGGACTCGCGCTAGCGAACAGGTGAGATTATTGCTGGTGCTATGCTGCGTCCAGTGGCGTAGCTAAAGAGCTGTGGGCCCCGGTGCAAGTTTTACATGGGGCCCCCCCAAGCACTCTATACATAACAATTGATTTGGCGCACCAAAACCTGCCAAAGACAACCACAGAGTCAGAGTTGCAAGAAGGCGATGGGGAACAGTGTTTTAAGGATTACTACTATTCAAAGCATCTATACAAGTGATTATTACCAGCACAGGACCAACAGAGAGCTAATACTGTGATGAAGGGTGGACCCTTTGGGGCCCCTCTGGCCCAAGGGCCCCGATGCGGTCGCTACCTCTGCACCCTCTATTGCTACGCCCCTGGCTGCGTCGGTCGTCACCAAATCAAACGCCACTAGCGATGCTCACCCGACCCGCTGCCGATCGAGCAAAGTTTTCCGTCTGGACCGATCGACTGAATCGACCAATGTCAGATGGAAATGGGTCGATTGGTCAATGTTTGCGTTAATGACTTCACAGCAGATTGGATCACAGTGATTGAATCTGCTGTATATCTACGTGAAATTGAACAAGTGTATGGGTACCTTTTTTATTTTGTATGTAAAGGTTATAATCTACTGTACATTTAACCTACCCATTCACTGTTTTTAACTGCGGTGCAAATTGACCTATGATAGGCATTACGACCGAGATCACGGATCGATCATGGCAAAAACCGCATATTCCAATCATGAACAGGGTCAGATTTGTAATCTTTACTTCCCAAGGCCATTGTCAGCAGCCACCCCCCTCTAGTATAGGTAGCCTGTTGACCTTTTCCTCTAGTATAGGCAGCCAGATTACCCTACCCCCACCTCTAGTGCAGGTACCCAGATAAACCCTTTCCCCCTCAACCAGTTTTCATAGCCTGATGACCCCTCCTTCCCTCCAGTATAGGTAGACTGATGACCCCTCCCCCCTTTCCTTTAGAATAAGAAGCCAGATGACACTCCCCCTTATGTATCGATAGCCTGATGACCTCCGCCCTCCAGTATAGGTAGCCAAGTGACCCTTCCTGCCCCCCACGCCAGTATAGCCTGCTGCCTACATGCCCTTGATCCTGTGGTGCCCTAGGCCATGGCCTATGTGGCCTTGGCTTAAATGCGGCCCTGATCATGGACAACTGCTGTGCTGTGGCTAACCACAATTTCTGCCCAATTAGACATTTGTGTTGAAATATTGTATCATGTATGGGCACATTTTAGTTTTAAATGTCTTAGGTATAAGAGGTTTTTTTTTTTTTTTTTAATATATATGTTGTTCAACTCTCGTGAAGATGGACCTTGAACTGTTAAATATGTTATCTGCTACCTCCACTCAGATGTCGTGTTTTTTGTATTTTTTTTTTTACCCCAGCCACACAGGCGGTTTACTACCTCTAATTAGTTCTCAGTGAGAGGTGCATTACAGTCCAGAGAATCTCCTTTATGGCCCATTTACACACGAGTCACAAAACTGTTTTGTGTGGGTGCATTTACTGTGATTAGCACAGTAAAATCACTGTACACTTGTAATAAATTGCGTAAAAGCCGCCACGCGGACTGGCAGCGAGGCGGCTGGTTCCGCGTCCAGCTTGGCGGTTTGCATGCGGCAGCGCGCATCTGATGTGGCTGGGCCTGTTAGTGCACACAGATTGAGGAATACGCGCGCGCTGAGAGGCAGAACCTTTATGACAAACGAGGAGGGATCAGCTGACCAGGTTGGTCAGCTGATCTCAGAGCGAGTGGCTATTGGTTGATCAGCGATGGGTGGCGCCAGGGAGCACCGCTCTATATATAGTTATTGCTGGTCAGTCTCAAGTTGTCTGCCGTTGCGAACACTTACGTGAAAGCACTCAGACCATAGTCAGATCCCACAGTGTGTTAGAACCAGGAGGACCTGGGAATTCACACTGAGCCAGATTACTTCTGTGTTACCATTGTGTTATACTTCAGACTAGTTCCAGTGTGTTGAGACCACGGACCTCACACCCAAGACTAGGGATACTGTGTTACCATTGTGTTATACTTCAGACTAGTTCCAGGGTGTTGAGACCACGGACCTCACACCCAAGTCTAGGGACACTGTGTTACCATTGTGTTATACTTCAGACTAGTTCCAGGGTGTTGAGACCATGGACCTCACACCCAAGACTAGGCATTGTTTGATATCGGTTATGACCTATTGCTTTCCTGACTATCCTTCTGCTTTCTGATTCGGTACCTACGCATATCTGATTACCTGTTGCCAACCCTGCCTGTTCCTGGTTACCGAATCAGCCTTCTGCCTCTGTACCTTATCTGCCCGTGTGTTGCCGACCTAGCCTGCCCGACCTTGCAAGCTATCCCTCTCCATTGAGAGATTAGTCTCCAGTCCCGCTTGTGACGCCCACCTTCTAGGTGTCACTTAGCCACAGGGCCTTCCTGCTATTCAGCCTGGGGCTCCACCCCTTTGGAAGTCTCAGGCTGTTGGAAGGTCTTCGCACTTCCCAGAGGGAGGTATTTCTCATACTGCCAAGGACCACCTGCTCCTCGGGTTGTCCCACTCAAAGTCATTACTGTTGCACCAAACACTCACAAAATATAGGTGTCCAGAGGTTAGTTATACTTGTATTATTGGTGGTTCTGCAGATCATCAATAATCGGGTATATATCTGTATTCTTGGTAATACTGCAGATCACCAATAATCAGATTCTCTCTGTGTGCTGACACCGATCGTTACAACACTCTCGTGATTCAGAGTGATCGCGATCAGCGCTTTTATAAGCACTGTACCGCGATTGCTCCATAGGTTAGCATTGAAATCAAGAAAGTCCGCACTTGTCAGGATAAAAAGTCATTTTTATTTAGGATGTATCCACAGAGAATCCAAAAAAGTCACTCAGTTGACATGTTTCGAACACTTACTTCTTAATCATAGCTGGTTTATACTGACCTACCAAGCACATATAAATGCTAGGCAGAAAGGACCCTGCCCACCATCCAGCCCACTTGTGGGCGGGGAATATAGGTAGCGAGAAGTTACATCAGGTCCTATCAACTCTTTACATGCCTGCTATGTGACCTAACACCAAGAATGACACAGTATAAAAGAACCTCTCCAAAAGACAAATTAAGGAGAGTAGACAACAGTATAAAAATGGCTTGGGCCAAATCCCACCTGCCATTTAAATGCCAGGTGGGATTTGGCCCTTAGAGTGTAAACATTCTATATATCAGACATTCCCTCTCTGTTTTCTACATTTGTGACATCTTTTGTTTCTTTGTTTCGTACTCTTTTTCGCTCCCAAGCCATTTTTATATTGTTGTCAACTCTCCTTAATTTGTCTTTTGGGGTTCTTTTATACTGTCATTTTTGTGTGTTACGTCACATAGCAGCCATGTAAAGAGTTGATAGGACCTGATGTAACTTCTCGCTACCTATATTCCCTGCCCACAAGTGGGCTGGATGGTGGGCAGGGTCCTTTCTGCCTAGCATATATATGTGCTTGGTAGGTCCGTATAAACCAGCTATGATTAAGAACTAAATGTTCGAAACATGTCAGCTGAGTGACTCTTTTGTATTTTCTGTGGATACCTCCTAAATAAAAACGGCTTTTTATCCGGAAAAGTGCGGACCTTCTTGCTTTCTATGCTAACCTTGGGCTTGTTGACCCGGTCGAGCACTGTGGGTGAGTGGGGTGTAGCGGTATTCACTACAATCTGCGATTGCTCCATAATCGCGAGAAAATGCTGCAAGTAACACATTTTGCAATTGCCGTTAATCACGAAACATCTGTGATTGCCGGTATTTGCGGCAGTGAGATCACTGCCATAGGGTTACAATGCACTAGCGCTTTAAAAAGCACTAGCGCTTTAAAAAGCACTAGCGCTTCAGCGATTAGTGGGAATCACCCACTAATCGCCCTAGTGCGCATACATCACATGTCAAACTCCGTCCCGCGGGCTATATCTGACCCTCAGAGCCATTAAATTTGGCCCCCAAGTCACGGGCGTCCACACTTTGGGCAAATTGGTACATGTGCCCTCCCCTGGCTGCCCGCTGCCCCCCCCCCCCCCGACGGCTGCCTCCCCCCCCCCCCCCCCCTTGGCCATCCACAGTGCAAAGCAACCCAGCTACAGACCTCCGACAAGCCGGCGACCACTATGTGGGCGCTAGGGCCTAGCGGAAACCGCACTGATATGCGAAAGTGGCATCACTCCCGCATATACAGCATGGTGTTCACGAGTACCATGCGCCCACTCTAACTGGTCGCCGACTGATACTGAGGTCTGACTTTGGGCTACTGGTGAATGAGGGGCACCTGTCACTACCTAATTGGGGGTCCCTGTCACTACCTAACCTTGGGGGCACCTGTCACTACCTAACCGGGGGGGCACATGTCACTACCTAACCTGGGGGGCGCCTCTCACTACCTAACCTGGGGGGCGCCTGTTACTACCTAAACTGGGGGTCCCTGTCGCCACCTAACCTGGAGGGTGCCTACCTAAACTGGGGGGGGGGTGTCATACTCACGCTCCTGCAGTTTGGTGTTGGCCTCCGTCTCGTTTGGTACGCGCGCGCGTCACTCGCCGCAGCTTGAAACCTGTGGTAGGGGGCGTGTGCGTGCTTGCGTCACGGCGGACGCGACTCTGTGTACGCATGCGCAGAGTGTTGCGTCCGTATGGGCGCATGCGTGGCGTACATACGTACGAGCCAATCAGCCGTCCTGCCTGTATAAAAGGCCAGTCTCTCCAGCACTCAGGTGCTGTTCGTTCTGACAGCTAGTGTGGTTCCTGTGTTCCCTACTGCGACCTTATCTGGTTATCTTGCTAAGACTCCTGTTGTGACCCGGCCTGTCTGACTACTCCGATTCTCTCCGCTGATCTGACCCCTGTGGGCGAACATCCAGATGTTCGGGTTCGGGGTGGTTCGGCCGAACATGCCCCCGATGTTCGGCATGTTCGGGCCGAACCCCGAACCCAACCCGAACATGTCCCTTTGGGGCCCCTATAGGGTCCCAGCATAAAGGGAGAGCATGCCCCGAGCGCGGGGGGGGGTGTCGGAAATGCCCCCCACCCCTCACCGCTAAGCTCTCCCTCTACATGACACGTACCCTCGTACGCATCATCGCGGTACTTCTGCGCTCTCTTGGCGCGACTTCAAATGTAAACAGGAAGTGCGTCAAGAGAGGACGGAAGTATCAGATGGTACTAGCGCCTAGCATCTCCGGCTGCCCGCTTCCTGCCCTCCTCCTCAGGTACTTTTGGGGGGCTTAAATTTAACGTTATAGGGTACCGGCAAAAGGAAGAGCTTAGCCGGGAGGGGGGCATTTCCGACCCCCCCCCCCCCCCCCGCGCTCGGGGCATGCTCTCCCTTTATGCTGGGACCCTATAGGGGGCTATGTTTGGCCGGACACGGCTGTGTTTGGCCGAACAAAGAAGGCACGTTCGGGTTCGGGCAGCGTGGCCGAGCACCCTCCCGAACACCATAAGGTGTTCGGGGGGTGCCGAACCGAACCCGAACAGGCCAAAATCCGGGCGAACTCGAACAGTGGCGAACACTGTTCGCCCATCACTACTTGTGACCCCCGACTACTCTTGCCTGCCTCTACCCTAGCCTGGATACGGATTACTCTTGCCTGCCGCCTGCCTCGACCCTAGCCTGGATACGGATTACTCTTGCCTGCCGCCTGCCTCGACCCTAGCCTGGATACGGATTACTCTTGCCTGCCGCCTGCCTCGACTCTAGCCTGGATACCGACTACTCTTGCCTGCCGCCTGCCTCGACTTCAGCCTGGATACTGACTACTCTTGCCTGCCACCTGCCTCGACTCTAGCCTGGATATAGATTACTCTCAGTTGTTCTCAGCTTCCACTCCAACTTCCAGTATACTATCTGTGGTCTCCTGCATCCACCAAAATCTCCACATCGAGGTGTCCCCTACCTCAGCACCATCTGGGACTCTAGCCTTCCACTACTTGGTGTGGCCTGTTCTCTGACTCACTGTTAGGGTCCTTCCTTGAGTGTAACCTGGTGAACAATAGGCCGCTGAAAGTCCATCGTCCCTTGCGGGGCGCTCTGGTGAACACCCGTGGGCACTTAGATTCTACACTCTTGGGGGATCCTCACCTCAGTGGGAAGGTCAACAGGTTCTCGCCCTAACCTGGGGGTCCCTGTCATTACCTAACCTGGGGGTCCCTGTCATTACCTAACCTGGGAGTCCCTGTCACTACCTAACCTGGGGGGCTCCTGTCACTATCTAACCTGGGGGGCTCCTGTCACTACCTAACCTGGGGGCTACTGTCACTACCTAAACTGGGGAGCACCTGTCACTACCTAAACTGGGGGGGAGGGGCACCTGTCACTACCTAAACTGGGAGTCTCTGTCACTACCTAACCTGGGGGGCTCCTGTCACTACATACACAGGGGGGTCCCTGTCACTAACTGAACTGGGGGGCTCCTGTCACTACCTAAACTGGGGGGCACCTGTCACTACATACACTGGGGGGCTCCTGTCACTAACTGACCTGGGGGGCTCCCGTCACTACCTAAACTGGGGGGCTCCTGGCTTTACCTAAACTATCTAGGCCAGCTAACCCAGCATCACCACCAGCCAACCAGCCCAGAATCGCTGTCAAAAAGGCCACAGCATCACCACGAGTCAGGCCAGCATTTACTTCAACCAGCCAAGCACAGCCACAGCATCACTGCGAGCCAGCCCAGCCACAGCATCACAGCCCGCCAGCCCGGCCACAGCATCACTGCCAGGCCTTTCAGCCCACACATCATCCCCAATCCAGCCAAAAACAGTATTACCAGGCCAGCCAGGCACAGCAGCCAGCAGAGGAGAATTCAGAAGCCAGGTGAGAGGTGTCTACCATATTAAGGGGGCATTCTGCCTATTTATGTGAAATGCTGTATATTTATGTGCCTCATGACTGCTGAATTTGTCTTGCTGGGGGCCTCATGGTTACTGAATTTGTCTTGTTGGGGGCCTCAAGATTGCTGGATTTGTCTTGTTATGGGCCTCATGATTGCTGAATTTGTCATGTTGGGGGCCTCAAGATTGCTGAATTTGTCTTGTTGGGGGTCACATGATTGCTAACTGCGAGACTATGGGAAAAACTTTTTTTTTTAACTTTTTAAAACAGAAAGTAAAACTGGGAGGTTCTAAAAAATGAATACATTTTTCAGGAGTAGGATGGATGAAATTGTTTATCTTCAAGTTTATTTTCAACTTGGATTTTCCATAATGTTCATGTATGAGTTAAAATGTTTGTATTTACCGGTAGTTTAAATTGCTGTTGCCACTTTGCAATAGATAACTGACTTTTGGGTTGCAGTTTGGGCACTCCGCCTCCAAAAGGTTCGTCACCACTGTCCTAATAATGTACCACCAATGCTAAGTTTATGTAAATTTGTCTCCAACTGTGACCACACCCACATTCTGGTTCATGACCACACCCATTTTTCAGCACGGCCAACATAGCCCACTCTATACCACCAGGGATGCTATATTGGGAGTGAAGCTCCAGAACACCAGGGGAGCCATATGGGAGAGGTAGGGGAAAAGCACTTAACACTAGAGAACTGTATAGGGGAGGGTGGGGGCACTAGACCCCAGAGAACTGTATATGAGTTGGAGGAGAACCATTAGACAACAGGAAGGTCGAGGTTGGCCATTGAGGTTGGCCCGCGACTAGGTACTAATGTTCAATTTTGGCCCACTTTGTATTTGTGTTTGACACCCCTGCCCTAGTGTGAATGGGCCCTTAGAGACTTGGATTCTTAATCTTTATAGAGCGAAAAAGAAAAAATAAAGTGGAGGACAAGGAACACAACCTAGGTCTAAGTAGGTTTGGGACTCTACATACAGACAAGTATCTCATTGTGTCACTTCAGGTACCATTTAATGTGTCATAGATTGTATTTGCTACGTGTGCAGCTTTGTGAACCTTATTGATCAAATTGTGTCCTCTCCTTCCACTGATACCTGCCTTAGCTCCATAAGAACAGATCATGTGACAGTCATGACACAGGGGCGGAACAAGGGACCCTGCAAGGGATGCAGCCGCAGGGGAGTCCAGAAGCTGCAGGGGTCCCATGGGGGGAGAAGTTTATTTTCCCTGTCCTGAAAGACTGACAACTAAGGGCACGGAGAGAAAAAACTTTCTGCTCTCTGCACAATTGTTCTAATGACTGCATTTGCTCAGCCACTGATAACGAATCATACAAAGACAAAGATTTGTAGACAGTCCCTATACAGTGTGCAGCAGGCTCCTGTGTACATTGCCCTGCTCCCAGCCTCTCCACCCTTCCCCAAGTGCTCTGTACTGTAGTGATACTGGAGAAGTCTGTAAAGCCAGTTCTGCTCCATCAGAGATGGACAGAGTGAGTGTAATAAGCTGAGGCTGGTAGCACACTCGTCTGTCATTTTTCTGTATGCTTTTTCTGCACGCCAGGGGCTCGATTCACAAAAGCGTGATAGCTGCTATCACAGCAGTTATCACGCGATCTGCCATGCACGGTGGTTTGCACGAGTGAAGGATTACTCCGCATAATAAACGAATGTTTGCGTGTGATGACGTGCGTGAAACACGCACATGATCGCGTGCAAACGTTCGTTATCACGCGGAGTAATCGGAGGGGGAGGGGGGCGCAGTGATTTCTAGCTACACCCCTGCCTGGACAACTAACTTCACCGCTGACTATAACTTTCTCTTCCGCCGATCTGCTGTGCCTGAAGTAATACATATAGATGCTGGTTCTATATAAGTGAATAATAATAATTATAGTAATAATTCCAGTCCCCTCTGCTCCTTTTCATCCCTCCAGTCAGTGCAGATGGCCAGAACAGAGGATTCTGGGAGCATTGAGCAACGTCAGCCACAACAGGCCATTGTTATGTAGATCGGAGCTGACCCTCCACCAGCCAGAGGACCCCTCCATTGTCCCTGGTCCCCTCTTCTGTGTCACATTGTGCTGCCGGCACCTCACCCCATTTCACCCTTTCAGCTCTGGCCACGTGTGATTGTTTAATGGACTGACAGAACCTCCTTTATTCCCCATCAGACAGACACAGACATTACATTAAAAAAAGACCAATCGGCTGCATACAACAGATGGGTCCTGACTTCCATGCGGTCACAGGTGTCCTACATGGTGCTAAGGTGTACCTTTGTCTGCCCAAAATCAGAAGGGGAACAGGTTTTATTGGGCAAGTTAATGCAGTAACAATATGACTTGGTATCTGCATAATGGAGACAGAGAGACCGTAAACCAATGCTTAGCAGCATGTAATGAGTTCATTATGATTGTATACGAGTCTGTGAAGTACTGCCCTGCATTCCAGCAGTTGCAGCATAAGGGCCACTTCACACACCCCATTCTGCTGGGCTGTACTGTAGTGAAAGCAGTGGCGTACATAGGGCATTTGACACCCCAACCAGCCACCCCCCGCGCCCAAACCCCACCCAAAAAAGAAAAGGAGCGAGTGCGGCGAGTCCGCCTTTAATGCCGCTCACTGTGCTTCCAGATTAGCGGAAACCTGTGGCACATGACGCAGCGCACCAGCGCCTGGAACGCAGAAGTCAGGTGAGTCATTCCCTGCCCGCTGCGCCTGTCTTCTGCTCACTAATCTGCTATCTGGAGAGGGGAGAGTGCGGAAGAAAGGGACACAGGTGAGTGAGGAAGGGGGAGTCTGCCCCCCCCCCACCGCTGCCCCCACTGCCCCTCCTCCTTGCGTTGCTTCACCCTCCTGCTCATGGCTGGGCCCCCTTCTTTGGAGGCCTTTTTGACACCCCCCTGCCTGTCTGTCACCCGGAGCACCACGCCCTCTAGCACCCAATGGACGGAACGCCACTGAGTGAAAGTCAGAGGCTTAGCAATAGGGGATGTAGAGGTTGTGACTGCACTGGGGCCCCTGGCCCAGAGAGGCTAAGTAGGGGCCCTCCTTCATCCATCTTATTAGTAGAGGTGTAGCGAACGGTTCGCCGGCGAACGGTTCCAGGCGAACTTCAGGGGTTCGCGTTCGCCTGCACCAGGCGAACTTTTGCGGAAGTTCGATTCGCCCCATAATTCACTATGAGGGTCAACTTTGACCCTCTGCATCACAGTCAGCAGGCACATTGTAGCCATTCAGGCTACACTAAGCCCTGGAGCCCCACCCCCCTTATATAAGGCAGCCTCCGGCGGCCTTAACAGTCATTCGTCTGCCTGCTATTAGACAGACTAGGGAGAGTTGCTGCAGACTTGTTCTTCTAGGGACAGATTAGTTAGGTTCTTGGCTGCTTAGCTTGCTCCTGGCTGATAGTTATTGCTTTTATAGCCCCCTCAATAGCTCTTGTCAGAGCTCATCCTGTACTTTTTTTTTTTTTCTGTGTGTCAAACTGACACTTTTGTTGCATGCACAGCATTGCTAATTGATAGTGTGTGTGCCACTGCCAGCAGCCCAGCACATTCAGTGACTACCTGTGTGTGCTGCACATTGTACTACCCAGTACTGCATATACCCCAGTACCTGTTGTGTTTACTTAACCCACCTCATCACTGCATATACCTAGTGTTGTGTTGAGTGAACCCAGCTCACTGCATCTAACTAGCTGTTGTTGAGTGAGAACCCACCTGGCCACCTCACTGCATCTAACTACCTGTTGTGTTGAGTGAGAACCCACCTCACTGCATCTTAAGTACCTTTACTGTTCAGTGAACCCAGCTCACTGCATCTAACTACCCAGTACCTGTTGTGTATACTTAACCCACCTCATCACTGCATATACCTAGCGTTGTGTTGAGTGAACCCAGCTCACTGCATCTAACTACCTGTTGTGTTGAGTGAGAACCCACCTCACTGCATATAGCTAGCATCCCCCCGAGATGGACAAAATGGACAAACCAGGTAGAGGAAGAGGTAGAGGCAGACCCAGAGGAAGGCTACCAGGCATCGGCAGGTCTGTGCGAGGTGGTGTTGCTCTGATTTCGTGCGGACCTGCCCCAAAATACAGTGCTCAGAAGAAGGCACGTGCCATCACTTCCCAAAATCGTGAGGAGGTGCTTGAGTATTTAACACAGAACACCTCATCTCCCGCAGCCACCAGCGCTACAACAAGCACCACATCCGCTGCATTTGACACTTCGCAGGAGTTATTTGGTGGTGGTGGTGAAATCACTGATTCCCAGCCACTACTGTCACAACAACAAGAAGGCGCAGGTGCACCACCTCATACGTCTGAGTTAGGTGGCGATAGTATGGACGTAACGTGTGTGGATGGGGATGATGGTGGACCACCTGAAGTTGGTGCATTTGAGGAGGTGTCTGAGGAAAGCGCAGCTGGCCAGGAGGATTATGATGACGATTATACGGATGCCACATATGTTCCCAGTAGAGATGACCAGGGGGACAGTTCAGAGGAGGAGTCAGAGAGGAGTAGGAGGAGACAACTCCATGATAGCAGAGGGAGCTCGTCCTCAGAAACAGCTGGGGGCAGTGTCCGGTGCCATGTATCGCCAGCTATGGCCAGCCAGCACACATGCCCTTCGTCAGCTGCTGATGCCACCGTAGTGCCATCACCCCAGGGGGGTTCAGCGGTTTGGAAAATCTTTCACGTGTGTGTCTCAGATCGGAGCAAAGCCATCTGTTGTCTCTGCCAGCAAAAATTGAGCCGTGGAAAGGCCAACTCTCACGTAGAGACAAGTGCCTTACGAAGGCACCTGGAGAGAAGGCACAAACAGCTATGGCAAGAACACCTGAGGAAAAGCGGCACCCCTCAAAAGACAAGCCACCCTCCTTCTCCTCTTCCTCCTTCAGGTGCATCGTCTTCATCCAATTTCTCCCTTGCACCTTCACAGCCACCCTCCTCCACACCGCCTCTTCCCTTGAGCGGTTCCTTCTCCTCTGCCCACAGCAGTACCCAGCTGTCCGTGAAGGAAGTATTTGAGCGTAAGAAGAAAATGTCTGCCAGTCACCCTCTTACCCGGCGTCTGACAGCTGGCGTGGCGGAACTATTAGCTCGCCAGCTATTACCATACAAGCTGGTGGAGTCGGAGGCTTTCCGTAAGTTTGTGGCCATTGGTACACCGCAGTGGAAGATACCAGGCTGCAATTATTTTTCACAAAAGGCCATACCCAAACTGTACCGTGCAGTTGAGGCAAGTGGTGTCATCTCTGGCACACAGCGTTGGGTCAAGGGTCTACCTGACCACGGATGCCTGGTCTGCCAAGCACGGGCAGGGCCTCTACATTACATACACAGCCCATTGGGTCAACCTGGTGAACGATGGCAGCAAGCAGGGAGTACGTGGCTGCGCAGCGGACCGACTTGTCACACCTCCACGGCTTGCAGGCAGGCCTCCAGCCACCTCCTCTCCACCTGCTACCACTGCTTCGCTGCCATCATCCTCCTCCTCGGCTGGTGCCACAATCTCCTCTCCAGCTACACAGCCCCAGCACCCCAGGGCCTATGCTGCATGCCAGGTACGACGGTGTCACGCAGTGTTAGACATGTCTTGCCTGAAAGCGGAGAGTCACACTGGAGCAGCTCTCCTGGCTGCTCTTAACAGGTGGAGCAATGGCTGACCCCGCACAAGCTTGATATCGGCAACGTGGTGTGTGACAACGGCAGCAATCTCATTGCTGCGTTGAATTTGGGAAAGCTGACACACATACCCTGCATGGCACATGTGCTGAATCTGGTCGTGCAAAGATTTGTGTCCAAGTACCCAGGCTTAGAGGACGTCCTGAAGCAGGCCAGGAAGTTGTGTGGGCATTTCAGGCGCTCTTACAAGGCCATGGCACGCTTTGCAGACATTCAGCGTAGAAACAACTTGCCGGTGAGACGCCTGATTTGCGATAGCCCGACTCGCTGGAATTCCACCCTGCTGATGTTCTCTCGCCTGCTAGACCAGGAGAAAGCCGTCACCCAGTACCTGTATCATTACAGTACAAGGACACAATCTGGGAGGATGGGGATGTTGTGGCCCAACAACTGGACACTGATGCGAAATGCATGCAGGGTCATGGAGCCCTTTAAGGAGGTGACCAAACTGGTGAGTTGCGATGAGGGCACCATCAGCGACTTAATCCCCTACGCCTACTTCCTGGAGCGTGCCGTGCGTAGAGTGGTGGATACAGCTGTGGAGGAGCGTGAACGAGAAGAGTTACGGCAGCAGGAGTCGTGGGAGCCATTTACACACGAACCCGATGTTACCACAACACCTGCGGCAGCACAGAGGGTGGAGGAGGAGGAGGAAGAAGAGGAGTCGTGTGGGGAAGGAGAGGAGTCAGACTCTGATGATGGTGATGATGAGGAAGGTGTTTCTGTGGAGGAGGAAGAGGCGGCGGAAGAACAACAACCGCGGCAGCCGTCACAGGGGGCTTCTGCTGCTCCACGTTCCCGTGGTATTGTTTGTGGCTGGGGGGAGGAAGAGGAGTTGCATCCCGTCACTGAGGAAGAGCAAGAGGAGATGGAGAGTATGTCTGCATCCAGCTTTGTGCAGATGTCCTCTTTCATGTTGTCCAGCCTGTTGAGGGACCCCCGTATCAAAAAAACTCAAGACGAATGACCTGTACTGGGTGGCCACGCTACTAGACCCTCGGTACAGGCACAAAGTGGCGGACCTATTACCAAGTCAACACAAGGCAGAAAGGATGCAGCACTTGCAGAACAAGCTGTCGATGGTGCTTTACAATGCGTTTAAGGGTGATGTGGCTGCACAACGCAATCAAGGTACCACTGGCAGTAACCCTCCTCCTCCCAAGTCCACGCAGGCAAGGACAGGACGCTCCAGCGATCTCAGGGTGATGTCGGACATGCGGACGTTCTTTAGTCCAACTCCTCGCCATAGTCCTTCCGGATCCACCCTCCACCAACGCCTGGACCGGCAGGTAGCCGACTACCTGGCCTTGAGTGTGGATGTAAACTCTGCGAAAAGCGACGATGAACCCTTGGACTACTGGTTGCGCAGGCTTGACCTGTGGCCAGAGCTGTCCCAATTTGCCATACAACTTCTCTCTTGCCCTGCCGCAAGCATCCTGTCAGAAAGGACCTTCAGTGCAGCTGGAGGCATAGTTACTGAGAAGAGAAGTTGCCTAAGTCACGACAGTGTTCAGTACCTGACCTTTATCAAAATGAATGGGGAATGGATCACGGAGGGCTACTGCACGACCGAAGACTAAGTCAGTCCCCACACACAGCATCTGTGCCTGCAGGCCGCTTGACTGCCTTCTCCGCCACCACCAACAAGGTCCAGGACTCTAGGCGGATTCCTGAATTTTTAAGGCCGCTGCTAGCAGCGGCCGCTACACAAATTTTTCTGGTGTGTGTACATGCCTGCCTAATTTTTCTGGCTGCACTGCGGGCGGCTGCAACAACAAAACAAAAGGCATGTACATGTGCCCATCCCCCTTCATGATCATTACCTTGCCGCGGTGAAGGGGCTTGCGCATCACAATGAAGCAATGACCACCGGCTATTTGAGTGTCTCGGGTGGGGGTGGCACACAAAAGATAATAAGGTCGTTGCTTCATTGTGGTCAGACCAAATTTGATCAGCTGGACAGTCACTAATGTTCTATCACTGAGCTACCACAGCCCGGCGACCATATGGGCTTGAAAAACACCACGGCCTACACTCTGGCCACGGTGCGCACCAGTCCAGCACGGCCGTCACTACGCAAACAGCTGTTTGCGGTGCGTTACACAGTGAGTTTGGTGTGTCAGTGTGAAGCAGAACTCTAATTACACTCCCTAATTGATGTATACCCATGCAAGATGTTTGAAAGCACTTGAGGCCTGCAATTTAGCATTCAATGTGACTTCTGCCCTTAAAACGCTGCTTTGCGTCAAATCCAGACTTTTCCCCGGGACTTTGGGCATGTATCCCACTCCGCTATGCCCCCCTCCAGGTGTTAGACCCCTTGAAACATCTTTTCCATCACTTTTGTGGCCAGCATAATTTTTTCTATTTTTCAAAGTTCGCCTCCCCATTGAAGTCTATTGCGGTTCGCGAACTTTTCCGCGAACCGAACCTTCCGCGGAAGTTCGCGAACCCGGTTCATGAACCGAAAATCGGAGGTTCGCGACATCTCTACTTATTAGCTTTGTATTGGTGCTAAGCTGGTAATGAACACCTCTATATGTGCATTGAATAGTGGTAATTCTTAGCTAACTGCTTCTTTAGTCTGATTACACTGGACACTGCAGCTGTGCTTGGTAAGTTTTTGAGGCTCCATATCAAAGAATTATTGGGGCCCCATGTACAACTCGCACTGGGGTCCCAAGCTCTTTATTTATGCCACTGTTGAAATGCGACGTGCAAGTAAGACAGAAAGCTTTCACAACACCCCATTCACAAGATGACACCAAACACTTATATCTCCTGGCAGACTCAAAGCACTTGAGCTGCAGTCACTAGGACACCAATTATAGACAGTAGCAGTGTTACATTTTGATACAAAATGTCAATTTCTTTTGTTCAGAGTAGACCATCATGATCAGAGAAAAGTGATCAGTATTGTTCAAAACCATGTGAAAAGAGGAATTTAAATTTATTTATTTATTTTTGTAAATTCTATGAAGGAAAAAAAAGTTGGAATTTTTCCGTAGCAGCCAATCATATTTTTCTAAATTGACTCCAAGGCGAAATGGTGATCAGTTGAATACAAAGAACATAATTGCATCAATCCAATCCTCACCAACTCGTCAAATAAAACCTTATCAGCATACTCTGGGCCAGTTCTCTCATGAAGCAAGGTGAAACATTTGTATCAGACACAGAGATTACAGGGGCAGCTTTTTTGTACTATGTTTACACTAAAAGCATGCAGTCAAGGTAGGAGGAGAAACAAGAGGAGAGCAAGGGGACGAGGTAATCATTGAGAAAAAGCAGCTTGTTGTGCTGTGTGAGGAGTCTGACAGTGAGTGAGGAGGGGCATGCAGGAAAGCAGCAGTGTTTCTTTTGACTTGTACAGCAGAAGGGAGGAGGTGGCACTGCTGTCCTGACTGAGGAGGAATGGAGTGGCTCAAGGTGAGCAGTTTGTCACAGACTCACAGCCAGCCAGTGTGCTGAGTTCTTACAAGTTTGCCTCAGACAGTAAAAAGTCTAGAACCGGCCCTGAGCATATTCTACAGCAAGTCCTGGGGCGGCATTTTGCAGGAGATCGCGCGCAGGGTGCGCGCACATCTCCTGCTTGGGGGCGGAGCTCCGCCCCGCCTTCAGTGCCGCTCAGGAGACTGTTAGACGGCGAAACCGCCGTCGATACTGTTAGTACAGCGCTGCGTTCAGCACGTGATTGGCCTCCTGGGGGGGAGGGAGGGGATTGGAAAATAAATAAATGAAAAAATAGTCAAAAACAGAAAAAAAACCCCATAAATATTTATTAAAAAAATAATAAACAACTGGGGTGCGATCAGACCCCACCAACAGAGGGCTCTGATGGTGGTGGGGGGGGGGGGGAGGGGGGGAATTACTCGTGTGCGGTGTTGTGCGGCCCTGCAGCTTGGCCTTAAAGCTGCAGTGGCCATTTTAGTAAAAATGTGCCTGGTCTTTAGGGGGGTTTACCACTGTGGTCCTCAAGTGGTTAAAGGGAAAGGGGGTACCGTGTGTGTTTTAAGGGAAGGGGGGTACAGTGCTGTGTTTTGTTTTGTTTTTAATTTTTTTTTCTGAATCAAAGTATCTTATGTCAGTCTCATGTATGGGCAGATCATCCATGCGATAGAGAGAGCTCTGCTGCCTGCCCATGCACTGCACAGTGATTTCCGATAGATTGCAGCATGAAATCAGTCAGAAATGGCCTTTGTGCTGCCATGACACCCCCTGTGCTCTGTATTTCAAAGTCTCACCTCTCCACTGGCGCCACTCCTGGCCGCCTCCGGTCACTGCGAGCGCTGGTACCATGTGACTCGGTACATGTGACGCCACACATATGCCAGTGGTGCAGGAGCTCGTGGTGAATGGAGGAAGGCATGAATTGGTGGAGAGGTGAGACTTTAAAGTAATGAGCACAGGCAAGAGGGGGGACTTGTGAGAAAACCGGCTGGGGGTTTGTTGGGACCCATCAATAATAATATATCCCCCCCCCCCCTCATGATTGAGGCCTTGCACCTGAGATTTTCTAGCATGTCCGATTTCCTTTGACCGACTTCGATTGGTCGGCCATGTTGTGGCAACAATTCACTTTCAGTTTGCTAAGAATTTTTGGGTACCTGGAGTTGGGAGTCGGGAGAAAATGTACCGACTCCAACTGAATTTAAACTGAAATTAAAATAGAAAATATGATAAAATGTTCTATTTCTCAGATAACAGTCATCATAAATAATTTATACATACAGTAATAGCTGTACTCCACAAAAAATAAAATAAACCAATCAATCAATAGTCACTTGTGCTGCTTCAAACAAAGCAGTCCCCGTATTTTTAAAGTCAGATATACATAGTGTGTGTGTATGTGTGTGTATATATATCTCTCTCTCTCTCTCTCTCTCTCTCTCTCTCTCTCTCTCTCTCTCTCTCTCTCTCTCTCTCTCTCTCTCTCTCTCTCTCTCTCTCTCTCTCTCTCTCTCTCTCTCTATATCTATATCTATATCTATCTATCTATCTATCTATCTATCTATCTATCTATCTATCTATCTATCTATCTATCTCTCTCTCTCTCTCTCTATCTATCTATCTATCTATCTATCTATCTATCTCTCTCTCTCTCTCTCTCTCTCTCTCTCTCTCTATCTATCTATCTATCTATCTATCTATCTATCTATCTATCTATCTATATCTATCTATATCATATGTGTGTGTGTGTGAGAGCGCTGATCAGAAATGCAGTCAAGAGGCCCATGGTGACTCTGGACAAGCTGCAGAGATCTACAGCTCAGGTGGGAGACTCTGTCCTTAGGACAACTATTAGTCATGCACTGTACAAAGTTGGCCTTTATGGAAGAGTGGCAAGAAGAAAGGCATTGTTAACAGAAAGCATAAGAAGTCCCGTTTGCAGTTTGCCACAAGCCATGTGGGGGACATAGCAACCATTATTATTATTATTATTATTTATTGTATTTATATAGCGCCAACATATTACGCAGCGCTGCACAATAGATAAAAGGGTTAACATACAAGGTAGGACATACAGGAAACTCACAACAAAACAAGATCATGCAAATGATTTGAAATACAGTGTCATAGGTCAAAATAGAGACTGTTCTAGTCCACAAGAGGGTGATTGTCAGTAAGATTGCATAATCAAGCTGGAAACACTAAGGGAGATGGCCCTGCCAGAGGCTTACAATTTAAATGGTGGGGGTGGAGACAATAGGTGTATCTGTTGAGAGGGTGTCTAACAGAACATATTATGGTGCTGGTTTAGGGGGTATGTGAGCATGAAAGGGTGAGTCTTGAGAGCTTGTGTGAAGGTATTAAAGGTGGGGGCGAGTTTGGTGGCTGGAGGGAGCGAGTTCCAGAGAGCAGCTTATTCCGGGTGGACCTGGCATTCCAGAGACCACAGGAAACACGGAGCGAATGCCTAGGGGTAGGATGGATAGAAATAAGGTTATGCTTGGGGGGTGTGTGGGTAGAGTTTGGGGGGGAGGGAAGGGAGGTGCATGGGGGTTGAGGGCCAAAAGGGAGTCTAAAGACAGAAGGGGAGAGGGTGCGGGGAAACAGAAGGGGGACAAGGTGTAGAAGGATATGGAGGTAGAGCATGTGGTGATGGGGGAGAGTGAGATGGGGAGGGAGATAGCTTGGAAATGGTGGAGGGGTAAGGGAGTGAATAGGAGGGAACATTTTGTACTGATGGGATAAGGTGGAATGGGGTGTGGAGAGTGGAAGCATAGACAGGGGGACAGCAGTTAGACCAAGATGAGATAAATGTCACCAATGATGTGGCTGAAGAGGTTCAGCAAAGTTGCATCAGTAATCAATCTGGTAAGAAGCAGTCCACAGGAGATCATCAGTGAAGTTGGCAGAACATCAAGGATGGCCGAAAAAAAAATAAAAAAAATCCAGCTGTGTGTGATTGGTAGGTGGGGTGTCTGGTTGGTAATGACGTAGCTTGTCTGGAGGTCGGCGATGGATCAGCTGATAGGGAGTTCATCAGTGGAGCAGTTAGCGAAGATCAGCAGTAGTGTGGTTGGTGAGGCACGGTGAAACCATCAGTAGTTTGGTAAGCGGGTGTGCAGTGCTTAAATTTAGCTGGCTGTATGTTTAGCTGGTGAATGTTCAATATGGTATTGAAGGTACTTCTATGCAGGGTGTAGAAAATCAGCAGATGACCAACAGCCCAGAGTTCTGTGCTAGTTCACTTCTGTTCCCTTCTGGCTCAATTCTGGTATAATTCGGTTTGTCTAAAGTACCCTTAAAATTAATACCCTTTAAATTTATACACTGCTGACCAAGGTCATGCTGACTATATGATCTACTAATATACCCCTGACTAGATTGATGCTAACAAGCAGACTGCTTGCAGCTGTGAATATACTAGACACTAGACTCTAGCCACCAGGGCCGGGCCGAGGCATAGGCTGGAGAGGCTCCAGCCTCAGGGCGCAGTGGAGGAGGGGGCGCACAATTCATTCAGCTGTCATTCCTAATTGTGTATGAAGCAGAACGAAATAAGAAAAGGGGATACATAGTAGTGACTGCAAGCCAGATAACTAGATATTAAGGTGTTGGGGAGGTTGTGGGCCCTGTGGCCCTCTTAGTCTAATAGCAATCCGTGTGTGACAGCTGAGGTGGGAGGGATGGAGGGGCGCGCTTTGGTGTCTCAGCCTTGGGTGCTGGAGGACCTTGTCCCTGCTCTGCTAGCCCACAGAGGCAGGGCCAGTCTAAAGATATGCAAATTGCGACTAATGAAATGAAGTAGGCAAATGGTAACACAGGATGAAGCCCCAATTATTAACACTTATAATTAAGCAGATTGATGCAGATTTTAGATTTTAAGCATACAGCCAGGAAAATCAATCAGTTGCATACCAATAAAGCAGATTGATGCAGATTTTAGATTTTAAGCATACAGCCAGGAAAATCAATCAGTTGCATACCAATAAAGCAGATTGATGCAGATTTTAGATTTTAAGCATACAGCCAGGAAAATCAATCAGTTGCATACCAATAAAGCAGATTGATGCAGATTTTAGATTTTAAGCATACAGCCAGGAAAATCAATCAGTTGCATACCAATAAAGCAGATTGATGCAGATTTTAGATTTTAAGCATACAGCCAGGAAAATCAATCAGTTGCATACCAATAAAGCAGATTGATGCAGATTTTAGATTTTAAGCATACAGCCAGGAAAATCAATCAGTTGCATACCAATAAAGCAGATTGATGCAGATTTTAGATTTTAAGCATACAGCCAGGAAAATCAATCAGTTGCATACCAATAAAGCAGATTGATGCAGATTTTAGATTTTAAGCATACAGCCAGGAAAATCAATCAGTTGCATACCAATAAAGCAGATTGATGCAGATTTTAGATTGTAAGCATACAGCCAGGAAAATCAATCAGTTGCATACCAATAAAGCAGATTGATGCAGATTTTAGATTTTAAGCATACAGCCAGGAAAATCAATCAGTTGCATACCAATAAAGCAGATTGATGCAGATTTTAGATTTTAAGCATACAGCCAGGAAAATCAATCAGTTGCATACCTGGAAGAGAAGAGTGCCATGAGGTCAGTACAGATGAGCATGGAGATTTCCAAGTGTAGATTAATAATTCTGGTATAATTCGGTTTGTCTAAAGTACCCTTAAAATTAATACCCTTTAAATTTATACACTGCTGACCAAGGTCATGCTGACTATATGATCTACTAATATACCCCTGACTAGATTGATGCAGGACCATGTGGAAGTTTCATTTTGGTCAGATGAGACCAAAATGAAACTTTTTGGCCAAAATGCAAAACACTGTGTGGCAGAAAACCTAACACTGCACATCACTCTGAACACACCATCCCCACTGTCAAATATGGTGGTGGCAGCATCATGCTCGGGGGGTGCATCTCTTCAGCAGGGACAGGGAAGCTGGTCAGAGTTGATGGGAAGATGGATGGAGCCAAATACAGGGCAAACTTGGAAGGAAACCTCTTGGGAGACTGCAAAATACTTGAGACTGGGGCGGAGGTTCACCTTCCAGCAGGACAATGACCCTAAACATAAAGCCAGGGCAACAATGGAATGGTTTAAAACAAAACCTATCTATGTGTTAGAATGGCCCAGTCAAGGTCCAGATCTAAATCCAATCGAGAATCTGTGGCAAGATCTGAAAACTGCTGTTCACAAACGCTGTCCATCTAATCCGACTGAGCTGGAGCTGTTTTGCAAAGAAGAATGAGCAAGGATTTCAGTCGGTAGATGTGCAAAGCTGGTAGAGACATACCCTAAAAGACTGGCAGCTGTAATAGCAGCAAAAGGTGGTTCTACAAAGTATTGACTCAGGGGGTCGAATAATTACGCACACCCCACTTTGCAGTTATTGATTTGTAAATTTTTTTTGGAATGATGTATGATTTTCGATCCACTTCTCACATGTACACCACTTTGTATTGGTCTTTCATGTGGAATTCCAATAAAATTGATGCAGGTTTGTGGCAGTAATGTGACAAAATGTGAAAAACTTCAAAGGGGCCAAATACTTTTGCAACCCACTGTGTGTGTATATATATATATATATATATATATATATATATATATGTGTATGTATGTATGTATGTATGTATGTATGTATGTATGTATGTGTGTGTGTGTGTGTGTGTGTGTGTGTGTGTGTGTACATATATATATATATATTTTACAGTGGCTTGCAAAAGTATTCGGCCCCCTTGAAGTTTTCCACATTTTGTCACATTACTGCCACAAACATGCATCAATTTTATTGGAATTCCACATGAAAGACCAATACAAAGTGGTGTACATGTGAGAAGTGGAACGGAGATTATACATGATTCCAAACATTTTCTACAAATAAATAACTGAAAAGTGGGGTTTGCGTAAATATTCGGCCCCCTGAATCAATACTTTGTAAAACCACCTTTTGCTGCAATTACAGCTGCCAGTCTTTTAGGGTATGTCTCGACCAGCTTTGCACATCTAGAGACTGAAATCCTTGCCCATTCTTCTTTGCAAAACAGCTCCAGCTCAGTCAGATTAGATGATCAGCGTTTGTGAACAACAGTTTTCTGATCTTGCTACAGATTCTCGATTGGATTTGGATCTGGACTTTGACTGGGCCATTCTAACACATGGATATGTTTTGTTTTAAACCATTCCATTGTTGCCTTGGATTTATGTTTAGGGTCGTTGTCTTGCTGGAAGGTGAACCTTCACCCCAGTCTCAAGTCTTTTGCAGACTCCAAGAGGTTTTCTTCCAAGATTTCCCTGTATATGGCTCCAACCATCTTCCTATCAACTCTGACCAGCTTCCCTGTCCCTGCTGAAGAGAAGCACCCCCAGAGCATGATGCTGCCACCACTATATTTGACAGTGGGGATGGTGTGTTCAAAGAGATGTGCAGTGTTCATTTTCCATCACACATAGCGTTTTGCATTTTGGCCAAAACGTTCCATTTTGGTCTCATCTGACCATAGCACCTTATTCAACATGTTTGCTGTGTCCCCCACATGGCTTGTGGCAAACTGCAAATGGGACTTCTTATGCTTTTCTGTTAACAACGGCTTTCTTCTTGCCACTCTTCCATAAAGGCCAACTTTGTGCAACTAATAGTTGTCCTATGGACAGATTCCCCCATCTGAGCTGTAGATCTCTGCAGCTTGTCCTGAGTCACCATGGGCCTCTTGACTGCATTTCTGATCAGCGCTCTCCTTGTTCGGCCTACAAATTTAGGTGGACGGCCTTGTCTTGGTAGGTTTACAGTTGTGCCATATAGAGATGGGCCGAACGGTTTGCCGGCGAACGGTTCCACGCGAACTTCGGTGGTTCGCGTTCGCATCCCGCTGGCGAACCTTTGCGGAAGTTCGGTTCGCCCCATAATGCACCTTGAGGGTCAACTTTGACCCTCTACATCACAGTCAGCAGGCCCAGTGTAGCCAATTAGGCTACACTAGCCCCTGGAGCCCCACCCAGAGCCGGGACAAAGTCCTCCAGCACCCAAGGCTGAGACACCAAAGTGCGCCCCTCCATCCCTGTCACCCCAGCCGTCACACACTGATTGCTATTAGACTAAGAGGCGCCACAGGGCCCACAACCTCCCCAACACCTTAATATCTAGTTATCTGGCTTGCAGTCACTGCCATGTATCCCCTTTTCTTATTTCTTTCTGCTTCAAACACAATTAGGAATGACAGCTGAATGAATTCTGCGCCCCCTCCTACACTTCGCCCTGAGGCTGGAGCCTCTCCAGCCTATGCCTCGGCCCGGCCCTGGCCCCACCCCCCCCTTATATAAGGCAGGCAGCGGCGGCCATTACGGTCACTCGTGTGCTGCCTGCGTTAGTGAGAGTAGGGCGAGCTGCTGCAGACTGTCTCTCAGGGAAAGATTAGTTAGGCCTAACTTGTTCCTGTCTGGCTGCATACCTGTTCTGTGAACCCACCACTGCATACCTGTGCTGTGAACCCACCACTGCATACCTGTGCTGTGAACCCACCACTGCATACCTGTTCAGTGAACCCACCATTGCATACCTGTGCTGTGAACCCACCACTGCATACCTGTGCTGTGAACCCACCACTGCATACCTGTGCTGTGAACCCACCACTGCATACCTGTGCTGTGAACCCACCACTGCATACCTGTGCTGTGAACCCACCACTGCATACCTGTTCTGTGAACCCACCACTGCATACCTGTTCAGTGAACCCGCTACTGCATACCTGTTCTGTTCAGTGGACCCGCCACTGTATACCTGTTTAGTGAACCCGCCACTGCATACCTGTTGTGTTCAGTGAACCTGCCACTGCATACCTGTTCTGTGAACCCGCCACTGTATACCTGTTCTGTTCAGTGAACCCGCCACTGTATACCTGTTCAGTGAACCCGCCACTGCATACCTGTTGTGTTCAGTGAACCCGCCACTGTATACCTGTACTGTTCAGTGAACCCACCACTGCATACCTGTTCTGTTCAGTGAACCTGCCACTGTATACCTGTACTGTTCAGTGAACCCGCCACTGCATACCTGTTCTGTGAACCCACCACTGCATACCTGTTCAGTGAACCCACCACTGCATACCTGTTGTGTTCAGTGAACCCGCCACTGCATACCTGTTCTGTTCAGTGGACCCGCCACTGTATACCTGTTTAGTGAACCCGCCACTGTATACCTGTTCAGTGAACCCGCCACTGCATACCTGTTGTGTTCAGTGAACCCGCCACTGTATACCTGTACTGTTCAGTGAACCCGCCACTGCATACCTGTTCTGTTCAGTGAACCTGCCACTGTATACCTGTACTGTTCAGTGAACCTGCCACTGCATACCTGTTCTGTGAACCCACCACTGCATACCTGTTGTGTTCAGTGAACCCGCCACTGCATACCTGTTCTGTTCAGTGGACCCGCCACTGTATACCTGTTTAGTGAACCCGCCACTGCATACCTGTTCAGTGAACCCGCCACTGCATACCTGTTGTGTTCAGTGAACCTGCCACTGTATACCTGTACTGTTCAGTGAACCTGCCACTGCATACCTGTTCTGTTCAGTGAACCTGCCACTGTATACCTGTACTGTTCAGTGAACCTGCCACTGCATACCTGTTCTGTGAACCCACCACTGCATACCTGTTGTGTTCAGTGAACCCGCCACTGCATACCTGTTCTGTTCAGTGGACCCGCCACTGTATACCTGTTTAGTGAACCCGCCACTGCATACCTGTTCAGTGAACCCGCCACTGCATACCTGTTGTGTTCAGTGAACCCGCCACTGTATACCTGTACTGTTCAGTGAACCCGCCACTGCATACCTGTTCAGTGAACCCGCCACTGTATACCTGTACTGTTCAGTGAACCCGCCACTGTATACCTGTACTGTTCAGTGAACCCGCCACTGCATACCTGTTCAGTGAACCCGCCACTGTATACCTGTACTGTGAACCCACCACTGCATACCTGTTCAGTGAACCCACCACTGCATACCTGTTGTGTTCAGTGAACCCGCCACTGCATACCTGTTCTGTTCAGTGGACCCGCCACTGTATACCTGTTTAGTGAACCCGCCACTGCATACCTGTTCAGTGAACCCGCCACTGCATACCTGTTGTGTTCAGTGAACCCGCCACTGTATACCTGTACTGTTCAGTGAACCCGCCACTGCATACCTGTTCAGTGAACCCGCCACTGTATACCTGTACTGTTCAGTGAACCCGCCACTGCATACCTGTTCTGTTCAGTGAACATGCCACTGTATACCTGTACTGTTCAGTGAACCCGCCACTGCATACCTGTTCAGTGAACCCGCCACTGTATACCTGTACTGTTCAGTGAACCCGCCACTGTATACCTGTTCTGTTCAGTGAACCCACCACTGTATACCTGTTCAGTGAACCCGCCACTGCATACCTGTTGTGTTCAGTGAACCCGCCACTGTATACCTGTACTGTTCATTGAACCTGCCACTGCATACCTGTTCTGTTCAGTGAACCCACCGCATCAGTGCGCATACCTGTGCAGTTAAGTGAACCTACCTACCTACGTGAGTGCACGCAGTGTGATATACCACTCCGTGCATACCTGATATGGACAAAACAGGTAAAGGAAGAGGTAGTGCCAGAGCCAGAGGAAGGCCACCCGGCAGGTCAGCGCGAGGTCGTGTAAATGTAATTTCGTGTGGACCTGGCCCACAGTACAGTGCTCGGAAGAAGGCACGTCCCATCACCTCCCAAGATTGTCAGGACGTGGTTGAGTATTTAGCGACACAAAACACCTCATCTTGCTCAGCCACCAGCGCTACTACTAGCACCACTTCCGCTGCATTTGACACTTCGCAAGAATTATTTAGTGGTGAAATCACTGATGCACAGCCATTGTTGTTACAGCCAGATGAATTTTCACCAGCTCATATGTCTGCGTTACGCGGCAACACTATGGATGTAACGTGTAAGGAGGATGAAGGACCTACTGATGGTGCATGTTTGGATTTTTCTGAGTCAAGCGAAGCTGGGCAGGATGATTACGATGATGACGATGATAGGGATCCTCTGTATGTTCCCAATAGAGGAGATGAAGAGGGGGACAGTTCAGAGGGGGAGTCAGAGAGTAGGAGGAGGAGAGAAGTTGCTGAAAGAAGCTGGGGCAGCTCTTCGTCAGAAACAGCTGGTGGCAGAGTCCGGCACCATGTATCGCCACCTATGTACAGCCAGCCAACTTGCCCTTCAGCATCAACTGCTGAGGTCCCCATAGTGCCCACATCCCAGGGTGGCTCAACGGTGTGGAAATTTTTTAATGTGTGTGCCTCAGATCGGACTAAAGCCATCTGTTCGCTCTGCCAACAAAAATTGAGCCGTGGAAAGGCCAACACTCACGTAGGGACAAGTGCCTTACGAAGGCACCTGGAGAAAAGGCACAAACAGCAATGGGATGACCACCTGAGCAAAAGCAGCAGCAGCACACAAAAGCAAAGCCACCCTCCTTCTCCTCTTTCTCCTCCATCAGGTGCATTATCTGCTTCTGCCGCTTTCTCCCTTCCACCTTCACAGGCACCCTCCTCCACTCCGCCTCTGCCCTTGAGTGGTTCCTGCTCCTCTGCCCACAGCAGCAGTCAGGTGTCCGTGAAGGAAATGTTTGAGCGGAAGAAGCCAATTTCGGCCAGTCACCCCCTTGCCCGGCGTCTGACAGCTGGCGTGGCGGAACTGTTAGCTTGGCAGCTGTTACCATACCGGCTGGTGGACTCTGAGGCCTTCCGTAAATTTGTGGCCATCGGAACACCGCAGTGGAAGATGCCAGGCCGCACTTATTTTTCGAGAAAGGCCATACCCCAACTGCACCGTTAAGTTGAGAGGCAAGTGGTGTCATCTCTTGCGAAGAGCGTTGGGTCAAGGGTACACCTGACCACGGATGCCTGGTCTGCCAAGCACGGGCAGGGCCGCTACATTACGTACACAGCCCATTGGGTGAACCTGGTGGTGAACGATGGCAAGCAGGGCGCAGCGGACCAAATTGTGACACCTCCACGGCTTGCAGGCAGGCCTCCTGCCACCTCCTCTCCTCCTGCTACATGCTCTTCGCTGTCCTCCTCCTCCTTGGCTGAGTGGCAGTTCTCCTCTCCAGCTACACAGCCCCAACTCCGCAGGGCCTATGCTGCATGCCAGGTAAGACGGTGTCACGCCATCTTAGACATGTCTTGTCTCAAAGCGGAGAGTCACACTGGAGCAGCTCTCCTGGCTGCTCTTAAGAAACAGGTGGATGAGTGGCTGACCCCGCACCACCTGGAGATAGGCAACGTGGTGTGCGACAACGGCAGCAATCTGCTTGCCGCTTTGCATATGGGGAAGCTGACACACATACCCTGCATGGCACATGTCATGAATCTAGTGGTTCAAAGATTTGTGGCAAAGTACCCTGGCTTAGCGGATGTCCTGAAGCAGGCCAGGAAGTTCTGTGGGCATTTGAGGCGGTCTTACACAGCCATGGCACGCTTTGCGGAAATTCAGCGCAAAAACAACATGCCGGTGAGACGCCTCATTTGCGATAGCCCCACTCGCTGGAACTCGACCCTGCTCATGTTCTCCCGCCTGCTAGAACAGAAGAAAGCCGTGACCCACTACCTCTACAACTACAGTAGAATCAGTGGCGGACATACGGCCGTGCAGGCCGTGCCGCCGCACGAGGGCCCCTGAAGTTCCGCTGCTTCAGGGGCCCATTAAGTATTGCAGTTTTTTTTTTTTTTTTTTTTTTTTAATCTTTTATTTTTTTAACCTGGGGGGCCCCGACTCCTGTCCTCCCCCCTCACCTCGGGCCCCCCCATGCGGCGGGAGAGCGGAAAATACAGGAAGTCTCCGGCTAGGGCTGCAGCAGACGCTAGAGGCAGCTGCCGCTTGGTCTCCGATATGTCTCCAACTTGGAGACATATCGGAAACTAAGCAGCAGCTGCCTCTAGCGTCTGCTGCAGCCCCGGCCGGAGACTTCCTGTATTTTCTGCTCTCCCGCCGGCCGTCGCGCATACCGGGAGTGGGGCCCCGAGGTGAGTGAGGGAGGATAGTCGGGCCCCCCCACCCGGATAGCTACCCACCCGGCTACCTTACCCACCCACCCGGCTACCTACCCCGCTACCTAACCACCCACCCGGCTACCTACCCCGCTACCTAACCACCCACCCGGCTACCTAACCACCCTGCCGGCTACCTAGCTACCCACCCGGCTACCTAGCTACCCACCGGCTACCTAACCACCCTGCCGGCTACCTAACCACCCTTCCGGCTACCTACCTACCCGGCTACCTACCCACCCACCCGGCTACACACCCACCCGGATACCTACACACCCACCCGGCTACCTACCCACCCAGATACCTAACCACCTACCCGGCTACCTACCCACCCGGATACCTAACCACCCACCCGGCTACCTACCCCGCTACCTAACCACCCACCCGGCTACCTAACCACCCACCCGGCTACCTAACCACCCTGCCGGCTACCTACCTACCCACCCGGCTACCTAGCTACCCACCCGGCTACCTAATCACCCTGCCGGCTACCTACCCGGCTACCTACCCACCCACCCGGCTACCTACCCACCCGGCTACCTACCCACCCGGCTACCTAGCTACCCACCCGGCTACCTAGCTACCCACCCGGCTACCTAGCTACCCACCCGGCTACCTAACCACCCTGCCGGCTACCTACCTACCCGGCTACCTACCCACCCACCCGGCTACCTACCCACCCGGATACCTAACCACCCACCCGGCTACCTAACCACCCACCCGGCTACCTAACCACCATGCCGGCCACCTACCCACCCACCCGGCTACCTACCCACCCGGATACCTACCTACCCACCCGGCTACCTACCTACCCGGCTACCTACCAACCCACCAGGCTACCTACCCACCCACCCAGCTACCTAACCACCCACCTACCCACCCACCAGGCTACCTACCCACCCGCCTACCCAGCCACCCACCAGGCTACCCACCCGGCTACCCAGCCACCCACCAGGCTACTTACCCACCCGGCTAAGGGCTACCTACCTACCCACCCGGCTGCCTACCTACCTACCCACCAGGCTACCTATCCACCCAACCACCCATGGGAGCTGCGCGCCGGATGGAGGCTGCGACAGGAGGTCTGCTGCTGCAGGTGAGTAAATGTTTTTTTTTTATTTATTTTAGCAGGTGTATGTTCTGGGCAGGTCTGCCACATGATTGCGTGTATGTTCTGGGCAGGTCTGCCACATGATTGCATGTATGTTCTGGGCAAATTTGCTACATGATTGCATGTGTTTTCTGGGCAAATCTGCGGACATGATTGCACGTATTTTCTGGGCAAATCTGCTGACATGATTGCAGGTATTTTCTGGGCATATCTGCCGACATGATTGCAGGTATTTTCTGGGCATATCTGCCGACATGATTGCAGGTATTTTCTGGGCATATCTGCCGACATCATTGCACGTATTTTCTGGGCATATCTGCCGACATCATTGCACGTATTTTCTGGGCATATCTGCCGACATCATTGCACGTATTTTCTGGGCATATCTGCCGACATCATTGCACGTATTTTCTGGGCATATCTGCCGACATCATTGCACGTATTTTCTGGGCATATCTGCCGACATGATTGCACGTATTTTCTGGGCATATCTGCCGAAATGATTGAACGTATTTTCTGGGCATATCTGCCGACATCATTGCACGTATTTTCTGGGCATATCTGCCGACATGATTGAATGTATTTTCTGGGCAAATCTGTCGACATGATTGAATGTATTTTCTGGGCAAATCTGCTCACATTATGTGTATTTTCTTGAGAAAACCTGCACAATTATGTGAATTTTCTGGGGAAAGGGTCACCAAAACTTGGGCCCACTGTCTTTGCGTTGCATTTTTCAAGGGAACCTGAGGTGAGAATAATATTGAGGCTGCCATATTTCTCTCCTTTTAAGCAATATCAGTTGCCTGGCTGCCGTTCTGGTCCTCTGCCTCTTATTCTTTCAACCATAGACCCTGAACAAGCATGCAGCAGGTCAGAGGTTTCTGACAATATTGTCAGAACTGAGAAGATTAAGCTGCATGCTTGTTGCTGGTGTAATTCAGTTTATTACTGCAGCCAAATAGATCAGCAGGGCCGCCAGGCAACTAGTATTGTTTAAAAGGAAATAAATATGGCAGCCTCCATATCACTCTCACCCCGGGATCACTTTAAATTAGTTAGCTCCGCCCTTATCCGGTCATTGCCACGCCCATTTTTTGCCGCAGCGCTACCCGCCGCAGGCTCTATCCACACCCATTTTTTGCCGCGGCGCGCTTAGCGCGCCGCAGGTTATAGCCACACCCATTTTTTGCCGCGGGTCAGGGGGGCCCACAATTGATATTTTGCACAGGGGCCCACTGCTGCCTGTGTCCGCCACTGAGTAGAATGAAACAGTCTGGGAAGATGGGGATGTTCTGGCCCGACAACTGGACACTGATGAAAAATGCATGCAGGCTCATGCGGCCGTTTGAGGAGGTGACCAACCTGGTGAGCCGCAGTGAGGGCACCATCAGCGACTTAATTCCCTACGCTTACTTCTTGGAACGTGCTGTGCGTAGAATGGCGGATGAAGCTGTGAATGAGCATGACCAGGAACCGTTATGGCAGGAACAGGCATGGGACCAATTTTCATCAGACCCAGCTGTTTCCTCAACACCTGCGGCAGCACAGAGGGGGGAGGAGGAGGAAGAAGAGAAGTCGTGTGCAGAAGACGAGTCAGACTCAGAGGATGATGAGCAAGGTGTTTCTTTGGGGGAGGAGGAGGAGGAGGAGGGGACAGCGGCAGGAGAACAACCGCAGCAGGCGTCGCAGGGGGCTTGTGCTGCTCAACCTTCCCGTGGTATTGTTCGCGGCTGGGGGGAGGAGGTTGACTTACCTGACGTCACTGAGGAAGAGCAAGAGGAGATGGAGGGTACTGGATCCGACTTTGTGCAGATGTCGTCTTTTATGCTGTCCTGCCTGTTGAGGGACCCCCGTATAAAAAACCTCAAGGGGAATGAGCTGTACTAGGTGGCCACACTACTAGACCCTCGGTACAGGCACAAAGTGGCGGACCTGTTACCAACTCACCGGAAGGTGGAAAGGATGCAGCACATGCAGAACCAGCTGTCAACTATGCTTTACAATGCCTTTAAGGGTGATGTGACAGCACAACGCCAGCAAGGTACCACTGCCACTAATCCTCCTCCCGTGTCCACGCAGTCAAAGACAGGACGCTCCAGCGATCTCATGGTGATGTCGGACATGCGGACGTTCTTTAGTCCAACGCCTCGCCGTAGCCCTTCCGGATCCACCCTCCACCAACGCCTGGAACGGCAGGTAGCCGACTACCTGGCCTTAAGTGTGGATGTAGACACTGCTGTGAACAGCGATGAGGAACCCTTGAACTACTGGGTGCGCAGGCTTGACCTGTGGCCAGAGCTGTCCCAATTTGCCATCCAACTTCTCTCCTGCCCTGCCGCAAGCGTCCTGTCAGAAAGGACCTTCAGCGCAGCTGGAGGCATTGTCACAGAGAAGAGAAGTCGCCTAAGTCACAAAAGTGTTAAGTACCTCACCTTTATCAAAATGAATGAGGCATGGATCCCGGAGGGCTGCTGCCCGCCCCAAGACTAAGTCAGTCCCCCGCACACACAGCATCTCTGCCTGCACGCCGTGTGACTGGCTGCCTGGGCTGCCCCAAGAAGACTAAGTCGCTCCCAGTCCCTCCACACAGCATGTCTGCCTGCAGGCCGCTTGACTACCTTCCCCGCCACCACCAACAGGGTCCGGGACTCCAGGCGGATTGCTGAATTTTTTAGGCCGCTGCTAGCAGCGGCCGCTGTAATAATTTTTCTGGTGCGTGTACATGACTGCCTAATTTTTCTGGCTGCACTGCGGGCAGCTGCAACAACAAAAGAAAAGGCATGTACATGCGCCCATTCCCCTTCGTGATCATTACCTTGCCGTGGTGAAGGGGCTTGCGTATCACAATGAAGCAATGACCGGCGCATAGATGAGTGTCTCGGGGGGCACACAAAAGATAAGGTCGTTGCTTCATTGTGGTCAGACCAAATTTGATCAGCTGGACAGTCACTGTTCTGTCATTCAGCTACATCAGCCAGGCGACCATATGGGCTGTAAAGCCACCAAAACATGCACTCTCGCCATGGTGCGCACCAGTCCAGCACGGCCGTCACTACACAAACAGCTGTTTGCGGTGCGTTACACGGTGAGTTTGTTGTGTCAGTGTGAAGCAGTACCTTAATTACACTACCTGATTGATGTATACACATGCAAGATCAGATCAACAGATCAGATCAACAGGTTCTAATAATCTAGTCATACCCAGAGTCCACTTGGAAACTTTTGGTCCCAGAGCCTTCTGTCATGCTGCCCCTACGTTTTGGAACTCCTTACCTCAACAGATCAGGACAGCTCCATCCCTGGACGTGTTTAAATCCAGACTGAAAACCCACCTGTTCAGTTTGGCATTTGCAGAAATATAACTTTTGTTGTGTGAATACTTCATCCTACTAATTACTAAATCTGAGAGAGCCTAAGCGCTTTGAGTCCTATGGGAGAAAAGCGCTATAGAAATGTTATTGTATTGTATTGTAAGATGTTTTAAAGCACTTTAGGCCTGTCATTTAGCATTCAATGTGATTTCTGCCCTTAAAACGCTGCTTTGCGTCAAATCCAGATTTTTCCTGGGGACTTTTGGCGTGTATCCCACTCCGCCATGCCCCCCTCCAGGTGTTAGACCCCTTGAAACATCTTTTCCATCACTTTTGTGGCCAGCATAATTATTTTTTTTTCCAAAGTTCGCATTCCCATTGAAGTCTATTGCGGTTCGCGAACTTTAACGCGAACCGAACCTTCCGCGGAAGTTCGCGAACCCGGTTCGCGAACCTAAAATCGGAGGTTCGGCCCAACTCTAGTGCCATACTCCTTCAATTTCTGAATGATCGCTTGTACAGTGCTCAGTGGGATGTTCAAGGCTTTGGAAACCTTTTTGTAGCCTAAGCCTGCTTTAAATTTCTCAATAACTTGATCCCTGACCTGTCTGGTGTGTTCTTTGGACTTCATGGTGTTGTTGCTCCCAATATTCTCTTAGACAACCTCTGAGGCTGTCACAGAGCAGCTGTATTTGTACTGACATTAGATTACACACAGGTGCACTTTATTTAGTCATTAACACTCATCAGGCAATGTCTATGGGCAACTAAATGCACTCAGACCAAAAGGGGCCGTATAATTACGCACACCCCACTTTGCAGTTATTTATTTGTAAAAAATGTTTGGAATCATGTATGATTTTCGTTCCACTTCTCATGTGTACACCACTTTGTATTAATCTTTCTTGTGGAATTCCAATAAAATTGCTTCATGTTTGTGGCAGTAATGTGACAAAATGTGGAAAACTTCAAGGGGGCCGAATACTTTTGCAACCCATTGTGTGTGTGTGTGTGTGTGTGTGTGTGTGTGTGTGTGTCTGTCTGTCTGTCTGTCTGTCTGTCTGTCTGTCTGTCTGTCTGTATCTGTATATGTATATATATATGTGTGTGTGTGTGTATATCTGTATCTGTATATGTCTATATGTGTGTGTGTGTGTGTATATGTGTATATATATATATATATATATATATATATATATATATAGCTAAATAACATCTGTGCTGTAACAATAAAGGCTGATGTGTAGCTGTGTCACTAATAGAGATGGTCATTGAGATGGAAATAATTCTGTGTTGTTGCTGGTTTATGCAAATGTATGCACTCCCTTTGCTCATGAAATCAAATCATTTGATATGTTGTTAAAATTTGGTTTGGTGACTACGAATTAAATGGTACTTGAGATGGATGAAAAGAAAAGTTTTTTTATACATACCTGGGGCTTCCTCCAGCCCTCTTCAGGCTGATCCAGTCGCTGTCCTCCACCACCACCTGGATCTTCTGCTATGAGTCCCGGTAATTCAGCCAGTCAGCGTAGTCCGGCCACGTGCCTCTCCCACAGCCAGGAGCATTCTGCACCTGCGCAATAGTGCTGCACAGGTATAGTATGCTCCCAGCGGCGGAGTGTGTGCATGTGCACTACGCCCGACTGACTCAAGTACCTGGACCAGGTGGCGGAGGACAGAGCCGGGACAAGGTCCTCCAGCACCCAAGGCTGAGACACCAAAGTGCGCCCCTCCATCCCTGCAACCCCAGCCATCACACACTGATTGCTATTAGACTAAGAGGCGCCAGAGGGCCCACATCCTCCCCAACACCTTAATATCTAGTTATCTGGCTTGCAGTCACTGCCATGTATCCCCTTTTCTTATTTCTTTCTGCTTCAAACACAATTAGGAATGACAGCTGAATGAATTCTGCGCCCCCTGCTACACTGCGCCCTGAGCCTCTCCAGCCTTTGCCTCGGCCCGGCCCTGGCGGAGGACAGCAAGGGACTGATTAGCCTGAAGGGGGCTGGAGGAAGCCCCATGTATGTATACAACTTTATTTCAATCTGTATCAGGTTTACTTTGTTACACCATAGTACTATACATATGCACTGCCCACAGAGCTGCAGGGAATCTACTTAGAATGTTGTGCACATTAAACACAGAGGTGTTGTCTATCACCCATATACCTAGTTCAGATTGTACATGAAGAATGTGTAATAGAGGAAGAATCCCCTCATTCCCCTGCAGAGTACCTGCACATCACTCTTACATGTACCCACAGTCACATTGCCTAGCATAGGGCCTGATAGATGTTCTTTGTTCTTGTCTTCAAGTACTCTTACTAAGGACTAGTTTTAGTCTATGACTAACCGTGTTAGAGGCAGAAGATCAGCTGGCTAGCCAGGTAACAGGTATTGTTTAAAAGGGAATACATATGGCAGCCTCCATATCCCTCCCACTTTATTATTATTTATTGTATTTATAAAGCGCCAACATATTACGCAGCGCTGGACATTAATTTAGGTTACAGACAATATTTAGGGGTGACATACAGCAATATGACAATACAGGAATACAAGAAAAACCAGATCACACAGCACAGTATGAGTACAAGGTAATGCTTAGTCAGTCACTGGATGGGAGCATGGAGATTAGGCAAGTTAGGTTCACTCAAATGCATAGCATAGGTTAACAGTAATGGAGGTGCATGATCAGGTAGGACACAAAAGGAGGAGGACCCTGCCCAAAGGCTTACAATCTAGAGGGAGAGGTAGGGACACGAAAGGTAGGGGACCAGAGTTCAGCTGTGGGTTTAGAGCAATTGTGAGGGGTGGTAGGCCAGAGTGAACAGGTGAGTTTTGAGGGCCTTCTTGAAGGTGTTGAAGGAGGGGGCTGCCCTAATGGGTGGAGGTAGGGAGTTCCATAGTGTTGGAGTGGCTCTTGAGAAGTCCTGGAGGCGTGCATGTGACTGGGTGATGGGGGGACTTTAGTTGTATGTTAAAATTCCTAAACGTTGGAAGTTAAGAGATGCATTTCATGTTAAATACTTTCAATTAACAAAATTGTAATATGCAAATTAGAGGAATCTGAGTCGGTGGAATCCTAACCTGAGGAGTCGGTGGATTTTTGTAGCCACTCTACAGCCCTGTCAGAATGGATGTTCTGACTGCGCTGGCTGCATTTTTGTTCCAGGTGTGACTCGGACATTACTGAAGCCAAAATATCGTTACAGCGGTTAAATGATGACTTCCATGACTATGGCTGTGTCAGCGATTTGATGACGGCTCGAGAGGGATGGCGTTTCAGACCGGAGCTTCTCATTTTAATCAGGGATTAATATTCATAGGGAAATTTTCAGCTGTGGATGGCAGTAAAATAGGTTAATGAGGCTCTCAGGCCCTTCTCCTAATTAAGGGCTGCACAGCTGCCTTCACCTGAATTCTCTGTGAATCGGGGAGGGGGGCTGCTAATGCTGCGGCTGGCTTTGTCTCTGCACAATGGCTGGACGTTAGGTCACACAGCAGAGTTTGGAGCGAGCCATCTGGTGCCTCTCCCCCCACATCAGGATCAGAGTCTTCCACCCCGGCTGTGGAACCTGCCATTATATTATTATGCAGTATTTATATAGTACTGACATCTTCCACAGCAATTTATACAGTTTATAGTCTTGTTATTTTAGGTGGCCATATATCTCTTGACTTGGCGGCCGATCGACCATCTGATTCGATAAATAGTTCAATAAGAGCAAGCCTGATCGCCGATGCAACTGAGTGTGCGGCGGTAACGACGAGCAATTTCTCATTTTCAGCAACATGGAATATGTTGGTGGCTGGCGCTTTATAAATCAATCTTAGTAATTTTGTTTCATTCAGTTTGAGCCAACCTTTTAACCTCCCTGGTGGTATGATTAATTCCAAATGTACAGTCCAAAAGCGGTGCAATTTTTTCTCAAGCTTTTAGACCCTAAAAATTATACCACTATTACACACCTCCCATGGATCCAATTCGGGATTACCACTCTGAGCTGCGGTTTTCCACCCCGAGCCTGACTTAGGGTTACTGCTAACGAGGTTAATAGATGAACTGCTCATTTCGTTGGAGCTGTGGTGCCCGGGATGAGGGTGAGAACAATATTCTCGGCCAGCGTGAGAACGAAATCTTCCACTGCAGGTATAGTGTAGGGTAGTGTAGTTGGTGGAAATTAGGGGTTAGTGTAGTTCAGAGTAACTAGGGAGGGCATCAGGTTAGTGAAGTGTAGTGCAGTGAATCTGGTGGAGGCAACAGGGGTTAGTGAAGTACAGTGTAACTGGAGGGAGGTTGGGGGGGGGGGGGTGCATTGGGTTAGTGAAGTGTAGTGTAGTAGGTGGGGGGCAACAGGGGTTAGTGTAGTGTAGCTGGGTAGTGTAGCTTAGATAGACAGTTTGGGGAGAAAAGGTCCACGAGATGCCCCTGCACTATAGAAGCACCAAGTTTAGTTTTTTTTTTTTTTACCTTGATTTTTGCCCTCTTAACCTAGGTCCGTCTTATAGTCTGGTGTTTTGTAGTCCGAAAAATACATGGTTATATGTGTATCAAATGCCTATAACCCTTGGCCTATTTTTCTACTTGGTGTTCTTCTGTATGTTGTTCCAGGGGGCATGCCTGCTGGCTTCAAGTGCTACTACCAAATGTTGTTGTTGTATTTTACAACATGATTTGTGAAAAAAAATGGTCGATCTAATAGCAGATTGAGCAATGCATGGCCAGCTTAACAGATTTTGGGGGAGAGTTCCTGTGTGAGGACAGGCTCACAAGAAGTCCTGTATGTGGGAGTGGTACCATTAGCAAAATGCTGGTTTTGGGCAGGATCATTCTTTTCATTGACACCATTAGACATTTCTGTACTTCGACACAATAGACTTTTTTGAGATTACAGAAGTGTACAGGTTGTAGGACTGCAAGTGTTCAGCATTATATGTTTTTAGTCAAGACACTGGAATGTGGCCACAGTGGGGTAAACACCAAGTTTTCCTTCCCTTGTTATTAGGGAAATTTATTGCACACAGTGAACATTTATTCCCCATCTGCCCTTCCCTTGAACCCCACGGATGGTTCTCCAAATAATACCTGTCATAAAGATGCCATTTTATAGCCTGGACAAGGACACTGGACAATGGCTAATGGGGTCACCACACTGTGTTTAAAAACCAGCAGCATTCACAAAGTGTCCTTAAAATGTCAGGCTAAAAATATGGAGACAGCTATTGCTCACGTTCTAATATAGATAATTGGAAAACGAACAGTTTCCTGGCTTTCATAGGAAGGGCCCATCCACGCTGCAGAAGTTGCCTTGCATTCTTACATGGAAAATGAGTGCATGGAAATATAATACACATTCGATTGTAGGTGTTCACAGTATATGCAATAATAAAGGGCAGCACAACTGTTTGTTTTTTTATATCAAGCGGCATGCGCTTTCTAATGAAATGACGATGCGTTTCATAAGGCAGATGTTATGTGTGAATGGAATTTAATCCCCCCAGCTAAAGATTCCAAATAATTTGAACTCCCAACAGTATAGGAGCCAGAAGATCCGTATTGATGCCTCCTTAAAGTGAGAGGTGTATGAAGGCTACCATATTTATTTTCTTATAAACAATACTTCCTGGCTGTCCTGCTGCTGCTTATTATTATTTTTTATATAGCGCTGACCTCTTCCACGGCGCTGTACAGAGTGTATATATAGTCTTGTAAAGCTATGTACCCATGTTGCGATTACAAGCAATTTTTCTGTGACCAGCAAGAAAACAATTTACAAGAAAGAAAATACTTAACATGATTTTATAGTTCTTTTTCACCTACTTTTTGATACTTCTATAATTTGTACAAACAGAAGATGAAAAATGATCTCCTAGGAGAAAAGTGAATTGTAGATGGGCTGTGTCTGGAAACTAGCTGTAATGTTCCTGTAGCAGAGGAAATCTGCTGCAAGAATGTTAATTTAGGGCTGTCTTTCGGCGGCATCTATTTCGGCGGCGTTGCGGCAGTGTCACTTTCGGGCTTTTTTTGCGGCTTTCAGTTGCAGTCCGCGTTTCTGCCTCCACAGGGGGACATAAGCTGCAGTGGTTAACCGTCCCAAGACACTACATGTAGCGTCCAGGGTCGCCTTGAATGCCAGGGAAAATCGGGATCTGAACACCGCATTCGCTCAAACTCCAGTAAAGGCCCGGTACAAACACTCCCATTCACTTGAATGGGAGTGTTTAACTCCGAATCCCGAACGCCGGCGGTAAACGCGGTGAAGATGCCCGTGTGAACCAGCTCTTACTGTGTGGTCATATAAAAGGTACAACTGACATCAAAAAAGAAAAAGGTAGTTCCTCTGACCTATAGGTACATTTTTGAATAAAAAGGTCTATACTGCAATATTCACATAGAACAAGTCTTTATTTGCCAACAATACTAAAGGTTAAAAATACAATTTGGCTCCCAAGCCTATGATTCCATAATCCTAAATGGTCCATACAGCGCTCTCCTGAACAGCAGTGCATTGGGCCAAACAATAAAATGTCTCACCCCAAATACATAAATAATGCAGTGATATGGTGAGACACTTGGGTCAATACACTACCGTTCAGACAGTATACAAATAAATTACACTAATGCCCAACAAATAAATAATAATAAATATCTGGCAAGGAATGGGTGCAATTTACTTATAAAGTGCTAGTGCAAAGCGGCAATACAAAAAATGGGGTCCTATCCTTAGCGGACCAAAAGTGCATAAGTGGAATAGAATATATATTTTTTGTATTGCTGCTTTGCACTAGCACTTTATAAGTAAATTGCACCCATTCCTTGCCAGATATTTATTATTATTTGTTGGGCATTAGTGTAATTTATTTGTATACTGTCCGAAAGGTAGGGTATTGTGTATATATATATGTAGCACGGTGGCGTAGTGGTTAGCTCACTTGCCTTGCAGCACTGGGTCCCTGGTTCGAATCCCAGCCAGGGCACTATCTGCAAAGAGTTTGTATGTGCTCTCCGTGTCTGCGTGGGTTTCCTCCGGGCTCTCCGGTTTCCTCCCACATTCCAAAAACATACGGATAAGTTAATTGGCTCCCCCTTAAAAAATTGGCCCTAGACTACAGTACTTACACTACATAATATAGACATATGGCAACGGTAGGGATTAGATTGTGAGCTCCTTTGAGGGACAGTTAGCAACAAGACAATATATATATACATACTGTACAGTATGCAATTCAGGATAGAGACACCGGTGTTAATAGGAAAAGCTATCACCTTAGTGCCTAGTGTGAACAGAGTATAGCAGGTCCCAGCCAGAAAGAAATGTAATGTCAAGATAGTGAATGAAGGAATAGATAGAAGCCAATGAACGAAGATCGAGGAGCGGCGAGGGGCTTACCAATAGAGATGCGGAGTCAGGGCTGAATCCGGGAATATAAAAGGTACAACTCTAACCTATAGATACATTTACCACCATTCCACACTATCTGCATGAGGAAAGTTACAGTTATTACTGCCTAAGCACAAGCTGAGCTATATACAGTACAAGGCTCTGGAGCACCACCTAGTGGACATTTTGTATACTTCCATCTTAAACAACCTCATCAGGGCTATTATTATTATTATTATTATTTATTGTATTTATAAAGCGCCAACATATTACGCAGCGCTGAACATTAATTTAGGTTACAGACAACATTTAGGGGTGACATACAGCAATATGACAATACAGGAATACAAGAAAACCAGATCACACACCATAGTATGAGTACAAGGTAATGCTTAGTCAGTCACTGGATGGAGCATGGAGATTAGGCAGGTTAGGTTCACTCAGATGCATAGCATGGGTGCACAGTAATGGAGGTGCAAGATCAGGTAGGACACAAAAGGAGGAGGACCCTGCCCAAAGGCTTACAATCTAGAGGGAGAGGTAAGGACACGAATGGTAGGGGACCAGAGTTCACCTGTAGGTTTAGAGCACTTGTGAGGGGTGGTAGGCCAGAGTGAAAAGGTGAGTTTTGAGGGCTTTCTTGAAGATGTTGAAGGAGGGGGCTGCCCTAATGGGTGGAGGTAGGGAGTTCCATAGTGTTGGAGCAGCTCTTGAGAAGTCCTGGAGGCGTGCATGGGACTGGGTGATCCGGGGGGCGGTTAGGCGAAGTTCATTGGAAGAGCGGAGTGAGCGGCTAGGTGTGTACCTCTGAGTAAGATCGGAAATGTAGGTTGGACAGGTTTTGTGGACAGATTTGTAGGTCAGACACAGTATCTTGAATCTGATTCTGGACTGGATAGGAAGCCAGTGGAGGGATTCACGGAGCGAATCCGCCGTGGTGGAGCGATGGGAGCAGTGGATAATTCTGGCTGCCGCATTCATGATGGACTGCAGTGGGGCTGTTTGGGTCATAGGGAGACCAGACAGCAGGGCATTGCAGTAGTCAAGGCGGGAAATTATGAGGGCATGGATGAGGAGTTTGGTGGTGGCAGAGGTCAGGAAAGGGCGAATCTTACAGATGTTACGAAGGTGGAAGTTGCAGGACTTAGTGAGGTTTTGGATGTGGGAAGTGAAGGAGAGTGCGGAGTCCAGGGTGACACCCAGACAGCGGGCTTGAGAGGTAGGGCGAATGGTAGTGTGGTTAACAGTGACATGCACATCTGGGAGGTTCGTGGATGGCCGGGGTGGGAAGATCATAAATTCCGTTTTGTCTAGATTAAGTTTCAGGAACCTAGCGGACATCCAGGAGGAGATGGCTGATAGGCAGGAGGAGACCTTGTCCATGGTAGTGGTGGATATGTCAGGGGTGTGGAGGTAGATCTGGGTGTCATCTGCATACAGATGATAGTTAAAACCCATGGAGGAGATAACCTTGCCAATGGAGGATGTGTATAGGGTGAACAGTAGGGGGCCAAGGACCGAACCTTGGGGGACTCCCACCGAGAGGTGGTTGGGGGTGGAAGAGGACTCATTGAAGACGGTCGTGAAGGAGCGGTTGGAGAGGTAGGATGAAAGCCAGGACAGGGCGAGATCGTGAATGCCCAAGGACTGGAGGGACTGGAGGAGTAGGGGATGATCTACTGTGTCAAAAGCTGCTGACAGGTCAAGGAGGAGGAGAATGGAGTATTTACCTTCAGCTTTAGGTAAGGCAAGGTCGTTGACCACTTTGGTGAGAGCAGTTTCGGTTGAGTGGGCAGGCCGAAATCCAGATTGGAGTGGGTCTAGCAGTGAGTTGGCATTGAGGTACTGGGTCAGGCGTTTGTGAACCAGGCGCTCAAGGAGTTTTGAGGCAAAGGGGAGGAGGGAGATAGGACGGTAGTTGGAGGGTAGCGAAGGGTCGAGGGAGGGTTTCTTGAGCAGGGGTAGTACAGTGGCCTGCTTGAAGTCTGAGGGGAAGGTGCCTGTGGACAGGGAGAGGTTGAACAGGGTAGTGAGGACTGGGGCCAATTCCGTGAAGTGAGGCTGGAGTAAATCGGAAGGGATGGGGTCAAGGGGGGAAGTAGTGGTATGGGAAGTCTGCAGTAGGTGGTTGACTTCCTCGGTCGTAGTAGGAGGGAAGGATGTGAGGGGAGGATAGGGTGGAGGAGGAGGAGTTGGGTGGGAGGGGGTTGGAGGTGAAGATTGGAGATTGGATATTTCCTGGCGGATGGAGACAATTTTGTTGGTGAAGTGGGTGGCTAAATCTGTGGCAGAGAGGGAGGAAACGGAGGGTGGGTGTGGGGGGGGGGGGGGGTTTAAGCAGGGAGTTGAAAGTGGCAAAAAGACGCCGGGGGTTGGAAGCTTGTGCTCCGATGAGCTTGCTAAAGTATTCCTGCTTCGCATGAGCAAGGGCAGTGTGGAACTGCAGCAGGTTGGTCTTGTACTGTAGGAAATCCTGGTTAAGTCTAGTTTTTCTCCATTTCCGTTCAGCGGCGCGTGTTTTCCTCTGGAGGTTGCGAGTATGGGTAGTGCGCCAGGGCTGGGGGTTAGGGGGTCGGTTGCGGCGAAATATTGGTGGAGCAGCTTTCTCTAGGGCTGATGAGAGAGTTTGGCGATACTGAGCTGCTGCGAGATTATGACAGGTTAGGGTGGGGAGAGTGGAGGAGAGGGCATAGAGGGGGTCAGCAAGGACACTAGGGTTGAGCTTGCGTAGGTCTCGCTGCCATCGACCAGGTGGGTGGGTGGCTAATTTAGAGGTGCCTTCCGTGAGGAGGTTGAAGGTGAGAAGGTGATGGTCTGAGGGTGGAAAGGGTGCGATGTCAAGGTGTGCAATGGTGGTGGATTTAGTGAATATAAGGTCGAGAGTGTGACCTGCAGTGTGAGTGGGGGTGTTGGCGTGTTGTACTAGTCCAAGTGAGTTGGCAATGGTGAGTAGCCGGGTCACAGCGGAGCTCTGGGCTTCATCGATGGGAATATTGAAATCCCCAAGGATGATGGTGGGGAGGTCAGAGGAGAGGATGTGAGGGAGCCAGGAGGCAAGGTCATCGAGAAATTGTTGGGTGGAGCCCGGAGGGCCAGGGGCGTAACAATAGGGCCTGCAGGCCCCTCAATTGCAGGGGGGCCCGGGTAGAGGGCATCACGTGGGGGGGCCCGGGTGGAGGGGCCGTCTGCTCCTGTAACTGAGACACAAGCTGGCATCTGTCACTGTAACTTCAGCTCGCTGTGTACCAGCAGCAGGGCAGGAGGTGGGCACTAGGACACAGCGGACATCAAGTCCTGCAGACTTCAGGCAGTGTTTCTTTCATTCACTGCTCCGCCCCCTCATGCACATGGTGGTTCCGTCCTGTGAAGGAAGACGACCACCAGATTATTACAGCGTGCCTGCCTGTCTGTGCCTGAGATGAGAGGGAAGACTGAGACACAGGGCTCACGCAGGCTGCCTGCAGAAAGATAGTTGCTTCCTGATCATACTGTATGTATCTGTGTGAGTATATCACTTTGGGGGGGTTGTGTGTGTGTGTGTAAGGGGTGCTGTGTGTCTGTATGTGTGTAAGGGGTGTGTTTGTGTAAGGGGGGCTGTGTTTATGTGTATTTGTGTAAGGGGGGCTGTGTATGTGTGTAAGGGGGGGGGGGGGGGCTGTGTGTGTGTATGTATTTGTGTAAGGGGGGCTGTGTGTGTGTCTGTGTGTGTGTGTGTATTTGTCTAAAGGGGGCTGTGTGTGTGTGTGTGTGTGTGTGTGTGTATGTGTATGTGTATGTGTGTAAGGGGGGCTGTGTGTGTGTATGTGTATGTGTGTAAGGGGGGGCTGTGTGTGTGTGTGTGTGTGTGTGTGTGTGTGTGTGTGTGTGTGTGTGTGTGTGTTTTTGTGTAAGGGGGGCTGTGTGTATTTGTGTAAGGGGGGCTGTGTGTGTGTGTAAGGGGGCTGTGTGTGTGTGTGTGTGTGTGTGTGTGTGTGTGTGTGCATGTATGTGTGTAAGGGTGTGTGTGTAAGGGTGTGTGTGTGTGTGTGTGTGTATGTAAGGGGGGCTGTGTGTGTGTGGGCGGGTGGTGTGTGTTTCCTGTTTGTGTGTGGGGGGGAGGGGGTTGTGTGTGTGTGTGTTTCCTGTGTGTGTGTGTGTGTGTGTGTGTAGGGGGGCTGTGTGTGTGGGGGTGGTGTGTGTGTTTCGTGTGTGTGTGTGTTGTGTCTGAGAGTGTTTTGTGTGTGTGCACAGCCACTATATACAATGTGTACAGTATATACAGATACGCTCATCCTTACCGCTTCTCCCTCATACCCATGCCCCCCTCCGTTTGAATGAGACACCTACGTTGCACACTACTGCACATGCGCAGGCCCGGTGGCAAGCCTTTTTGACCGCAATTCAGTGGCTGGGAATGCTCTTAACGTGCCTTTACAAGCCTCATGTGCAGAATGTTCCAGGCCATAGAAGCGTAGTCAAGGAGGCGTGCCATGAGGCCTGCGCATGCTCATTAGTGTGCGACTTAGGCGACTCACACAACCTAACATGGTCTCTTTCATACAAATGAAGGGGGGTGGTGGTAAATGGGAGGAATGGTTAAGATGAGGACATCTGCACACACATGCAGGTAGCCATCATTTTAGCAGGACACTTAGGTTTTGGCATCTTTCAAAGTGTACCTGTAATAGATTCATAGATAGATGTATAGATTTATATTTACCTGGGGCTTCCTCCAGCCCCCTGTAGTCTGTCTGCTTGATTGCTGTCCTCCTGGGCCACTGTTTTCTAGCAGTAAACTACCAGACTAGCCCAGTCGCACTCCACTGCGCATGCGTGGTCACGGCTGTGTATGTCCCCAATTGTGCTCACACTGCCAGGAGCAATCTGCACATGTGCAGGCCACTAAACCTGTTATTGCGCTTGTACAGAGTGATTGTGGGTGCATGTGTATCCAGGACTGTGCAAGCACAGTGGAGTGCTACTGGGCTGGATCATGGACTCCACTGCAGAAGGGCGGCAATCAAGCAGATGGACTACATGGGGCTGGAGGAAGCCCCAGGTACGTATAAACCTATACGCTTATTTTATCTTAGATTTCCTTTAAACTGAATATGTTTTTTTTGGGGGGGGGGAGGGGGTGAGGAGGGTGAAGGGGGGCCCCATCCAAAGTTTTGCAGGGGGGCCCAGTGATTTCTAGTTACGCCCCTGCGGAGGGCGGTATAAGACCGCAACAATGGCAGGGAGGGGGTGGTAGAGGCGGATGGTGTGGGCCTCAAATGATTTGAATTGTAGAGAGGTAGGTGGGGTGAGGACACGGAAGGTGCAGGATGGGAAGAGGAGCAGACCTACCCCTCCCCCAGTCCTGTTGTCTGGTCTGGGGGTGTGACTGAGGTGAAGCCCCCCTTAGGAGAGGGCAGCCTCTGCGGCAGAGTCAGAGGGGGTGAGCCATGTCTCAGTGAGTGCGAGGATGGTGAGGGATTTGGAGAGGAAGAGGTTGTGGACTGCTGTAAGTTTATTGCGGACGGATCTGGCATTCCAGAGACCGCAGGGTAGGGGGAGCATGTGTTTGTGGGTGGGATGGATGGAAATAAGGTTGGAGCGAGGATGGTTGTTGAAGGTATTTGTGGACAGAGGGCTGTGAAGTGTATGAAGCAGGTCTGCAGGGGATGCTTGTCTGGCAGCAGGCTGTGGCCCAGGATTGGGTGATATATCACCAGCTGCAAGTAAGAGTAGGAGGGAGAGAGTAAGCAAATGTGAATGGGATTTAAATGTTTGTGAGGTTTTTGAGCTGCTGGAGGGAGAGAGAGATTTCAGGAGAGCTAACAGTTCATGAGAAGCTGAGTAAGGTGAGGAAAGCAGAGCAGGTGAAATGAATATGGAGTGTGGTACATTGGGAGGATGCATATTGCAATGCAACTTGTAGATATTTGCAGACAGGCAGAACATAAGAAAAAATGCAGTAAACATGGTAATGGTCTCCGATTATAACCAGGAAGTTTCCAACCACTAAGCAGTTTAAATTAGTATGCAGTTAGTGCAAGCAAACCTGTGAAAAGAAGCAGAGTCTACTTGGCCGTGCAACATATGGGCTAGTTCAAGTTTCTAAAATTTTCAGGACTAGCTGGTGATCAGATTTCAGAAAAGCACTTTTCTGATCACCAGGGACCAGAAAAGTGCTTTTTCTGAGATATCAAGTGTTTTCACTGCAGTGTCACCATTTTTTACAAAATCGCTTCTGCACTGCATGTAGCATTTTCTAAGCAATTGTTATTGAAGGAATTCAGCAAAATTGCACATTCCTTCAAAATCGCTCAGAAAATCTCTCTGCAAAATTGCAGTGTGAGCTAAGCCTTAAAAGACAACTAAAGCGAGAGGGATTTGGAGGCTGTTTATATTTATTTACTTTTAAGCAATACCAGTTGGCTGGTAGTCCTGCTTATCCTCTGCCTCTAAGGGCCCTTTTACACTTAAAGGAGTACTGTAGGGGAATAAAATTAGTTGAACTTACCCGGGGCTTCTAATGGTCCCCCGCAGACGTCCTGTTCCCACGCAGCCACTCCCCAATGCTCCGGTCCCTGCCTCCAGTTCACTTCTGGAATTTACGACTTGTAAGGCAGAAAACTGCTGCACCTGCGCAGAGCCGGGACAAGGTACTCCAGCACCCAATTTAAAACCTATTTAAAAATCAAAAAGTCAGATACTCACCTAAGGAGAGGGAAGGCTTGGTCCTAATGAGCCTTCCCTCTCCTCTCCCAGTGCCCTCGGTGCTGCGCTGGCTCCCCCGTTCGCGTCCGCCGCCGCAGGGACTTCGGAGGTCTTCGGGAGCACTCGAGCTTCCGAAGACAGGCAGCTCCATACTACGCACACGCGAGTGCGTCATAGTGGGCGCTCGCGCATGCGTAGTATGGAGCGGCCCATCTTCGGGAGCCCGAGTGCTCCCGAAGGATTCCGAAAGCTCCCTTCGGCTGCGGAAGTGGCAGTATTTGACCGAACTGGTCGAATACTGTCACGTGGGATCCTGCGCGGGACCGGGCACCGGGAGAGGAGAGGGAAGGCTCATTAGGACCGAGCCTTCCCTCTCTTTAGGTGAGTATCTGACTTTTTTATTTTTATAATGGTAAACATTCACTTTAATATGTAGTTATCTGGCTTGCAGTCACTGCCATGTATCCCCTTTTCTTATTTCTTTCTGCTTCAAACACAATTAGGAATGACAGCTAAATGAATTCTGCGCCCCCTCTTACACTGTGCCCTGAGGCTGAAGCCTCTCCAGCCTATGCCTCGGCCCGGCCCTGCACCTGATTGGCTGCGCCCTCGCTCCCGCTGACGTCACCAGGAGCGTACTGCGCAGGCCCAGGCGCAGTGGTTTTCCGACTTTAAAGTTGGAAATTCCAGAAGTGAACCGGAGGTGGAGACCGGAGCATCGGTGAGTGGCTGCACAGGCACAGGATGTCTGCGGGGGACCATTAGAAGCCCCGGGTAAGTTCAACTCATTGTCCCCTGACCAGGGCTGACAGAAAGGGGGTATTGGGCCTAGCGGTGGGGAGGGGGGTCGGACCCCCCCCTCTCTCGCCTGGGACCCCGATCTGCGCTCCTCCTCCAGTGTTAAGTAACCAGCTGCGTGCATAAAGATGAAGCAACGGGCGGGGAAATCACTCACCTCTCCCGCGTTCCATCGTGCGCTCCACTGATGTCACTTCCATGCAAGGCCGTCCACTTACAATACAGTGGGCGGCGTTGCCGGAAGTGACGTCAGTGGAGCACACGATGGAACGCGGAAGACGTGAGTGATTCCCCCGCCCGTTACCTCTTCATCTTTACGCACGCAGCTGGTTACTTAAAGGGACTCCGAGCTCACAAAAAAAAGAAAAGTTGTACTCACCAGGGGCTTTCTCCAGCCCAGTGCTGGTCGGGAGGTCCCACGCCGGCGTCCTGGCTCCTCTCCTTCTCCCCGCTCCGGTATAGCTGACAGGCCGCAGCCCGGGCGACACTCGGTGGAGTGTCGGGCTGCAGCTTCCGCGTATGACGCGGATTACGTCACACGCCGGCCGCCTCGCGTCATCACGGCGGCCGGCGTGAAAGTACTGCGCATGCGCGCTTTAATCGCGCATGCGCAGTACTTTCACGCCGGCCGCCGTGATGACGCGAGGCGGCCAGCGTGTGACGTAATCCGCGTCATACGCGGAAGCTGCAGCCCGACACTCCACCGAGTGTCGCCCGGGCTGCGGCCTGTCAGCTATACCGGAGCGGGGAGAAGGAGAGGAGCCAGGACGCCGGCGTGGGACCTCCCGACCAGCACTGGGCTGGAGAAAGCCCCTGGTGAGTACAACTTTTCTTTTTTTCGTGAGCTCGGAGTCCCTTTAATGCTGGAGGAGTGCAGAACGGGGACCCAGGCAAGGGAGGGGGGGGTCCGACCCCCCCCCCCCCACCGCTAGGCCCAATACCCCCTTTCTGCCAGCTACCCCTCCAGCTCGGCGGGCGGCACCCAGCATCCACAGACAGGCGGGTGCCGCCCCCCAGATCTGCTGCCTGAGGCAAATGTTTCACCCCGCCTCATGAGCGGGTCGGGCCTGCCCCTGACCCCCACCCTTTAATACGTTGGTATGCATTAGTATGAGGTTTTTCCATAGCAATGCTTGGCGAAAAAGCTTTCATTTAACATGCGTATAGTGGGAACTGTGCCAAAGGTAAACCTGGACATTGCAAATAGGGTTTCTTTCAGTTATAACAGAGCAACTGATTAAGTGTAAAAGGACCCTAATGCTTTTAACCACTTCACAACTGAGGGGTTTTACCCCTTCAGTATCCGAGCAATTTTCTCCTGTCAGCGCTCCTTACATTCATTCGCCTATAACTTTATCATTACTTATCACAATAAAATGAACTATATCTTGTTTTTTTCACCACCAATTAGGCTTTCTTTAGGTGGGACACTATGCCAAGAATTATTTTATTCTAAATGTGTTTTAATGGGAAAATAGGAAAACTTTTGGAAAAAAAAACATTTTTCAGTTTTCCGCCATTATAGTTTTTAAATAATGCATGCTACTATAATTAAAATCCATGTAACGTATATGCCCATTTGTCCCAGTTATTACACCGTTTAAATTATGTCCCTATCACAATGTTTGGCGCCAATATTTTATTTGCAAATAAAGGTGCATTTTTTTTCAGTTTTGCGTCTATCCCTAATTACAAGCCCATAATTTATAAAGTAACAGTGTTATACTCTCTTGATATAAATATTTAAAGATTTCAGTCCCTAAGGTAACTATTTAAGTTTTTTTTTATTGTAATTTTTATTTATTTTAATATTACAAAAAAAAAATATTGGTAACAATTGGGGAGTGTGGGAGTTAAAGGGACACTTAAGTTAAACAAAAAAAATGAGTTTTACTCACCTGGGGCTTCCAATAGCCCGCTGCAGCATAGAGGGTGCTAATGTGTCTGGGAACGCGAAGAATCACTCGCGTCCCCAGCCTGTCAGCTCCTGTCACCGAAACAGGAAGTGGCTGCTGGCGGGGCCAGGAGGATCGGAGGGAGACAGCGAGGGCACCGGACAGCTGCAGGGGGCTATTGGAAGCCCTAGGTGAGTAAAACTCATTTTTTTTTTGTTTGACTTAAGTGTCCCTCTAATGAGTTAAAATTAGTAGTGAAAATAATGTATGTGAAAAATGTTTTTGGATGTAGTATTACTTTTTGGCCACAAGATGGCCACATTTTTTTTCAGGCGTCCTACAAGCGTCGGAAGGACGCTTGCAGGAAGGGAGGCTGGGAAACTGAGTTCTTTCACAATGGTCGTGCTGCTTCTCATAGAAGCATGCCGATCATTGCGGGGGCAGAGATCAACGAACGGGAATGGATTTTCCCGTTCATTGATCTCCGGGCGAGCGGGCAGCGGCATGCACGATTGCGGGAGTGCGAGCGGGATCGCGGACAGCGGCGGCAGCAGCGGGGGGTGCGTATATCTATGCTCCGGGAGGGGAACTGAAGTCCAAAGGAGCGTAGATATACTGTACCCGGGCGGCGAAGTGGTTAAGATGTCCATACACTAACACGATTTCCCGCCGATAGAAAGCAGATTTGATCACTGTTCGAATCTGCTGTGAAATCGATAACGCAAACGCGGACTGATCAACAGAATCGATCGTTTTTGGATGGAAATCGGTTGATCTGCCCAGGTTGAAAATTTTGCTTAATCGCTGGTGGGTCGGGAGCGCGTCGTTAGCGGCGTTCGATACAGCAATACATCACCTGTCCGGCCGGCGCAAGTCCACGGGTCCCTGCTGTCTGTCGCTTCTTCCGGCATCTTCTCTTCACTTCCTGTCCCGTCCTGTGAAAAAGCAAAGTTCAAACAGTAGAAGGTGCTCTACTGTTTGAGCTTTCTGTTTGTGACGGGACAGGAAGTAAAGGGAAGATGGAGTACGCTGGAAAAAGTGAGAGACTGCAGGGACTCGGGGACTTGTGCCGGCCGGACAGGTAATGTATTGCGGCTGGCCAGGGGAGCAGGGGCGGCGAACAGGGGGCAGTTCCACAGGTTGTGAATCGATTTCATGCTGAAATCGATTCAAAATCTGTTTGCAGTGTATGGGCAGCCAATAGATCCCTCTCTGATCAGATTTGATCAGAGAGGGATCTATCTGTTGGTCGATCTGGTGGCAATCGACCAGTGTATGGCTGCCTTTGGACATAGACCCTGAACTAGCATATGCAGATCAGGTGTATGACATTGTCATATCTATCTGACAAGATTAGCTGCATGGTTGTTTTTGGTGTTATTCAGACACTACTGCAGCCAAGTTGACCAGCAGCGTTGTCAACTGGTATTCTACTGCCCCGGCAATCACAACCTTTTATCTGGAAGCACCCTCAACCATGAACTCAAGCATAAGCACTGGTAGTATGTAGATGTAATATAATCACAAATGTCTTAATAATCAATCAGCAGCCAGAGGTTTTCCAGTCCACCCTGGAACGGCATGTCAAAGATAAACCATAAACTCCAGCGCTCTCTATTGCACTCCCATACACTGAAGCCTGCAGACACTTTGTGCTCAATATTGGAGACAGTGGGGGACATTTATCAAGAATGTCTGAGACAAAATATTATTAGGTTTTTAGAAATATGTGCAGAACTGTCTCAGACATACTAAGAAATCACTAAATAGTGCAGATTCCTTATTAAACTGTTAGGAATAGGAGGAGTTAGGAAGGCCTCTCAGGCAGTGCAGTGTGTGATGGAAATTTCTGTCGCTGAGGTAACCAACACATCTGCTGTCAGCAGGCTCTGAGTGAGGGGGGAGGAGCCCTTCACAAATCATGTCTAACCTCCGAAAAACTACTATTAAGCACTTCTTAATCTGCAGCAGTTTAGGGATGGATTTGCACTTTTCTTAACTGTAGTGCAGCTCTAGAAATCCACGCTAAACTGCTGCTATTACATAGGCTTTGGGAAGTCTCTTATTATCATGCAGAACAGTTCTCCTGCTGGTTAGAACGGTTTTAGAAGAAATAACTGTCGGGAACGCTTTGATAAATCTGGCTCAGTGACCGTCTGCAAAAAACATATATGCACAGGGGGTCTGTATGAACTAAGCCCTGACTCCTGAATACAGCCAGGTCTATAAATATTGGAACATCGACAAGTCTAACATTTGTGGCCTTATACACAACCACAATGGATTTGAAATGAAATGAACACAGGGAGCGTAGTAATAGCCATAGCAGCTGCTATGGGGCCCCGGTGGAGAGTGGGCCCAGGTGGTACTTGATGTAGTCACTGTAAACGTTCCTGTTTTCCTCCACCCTCTAACTGTGTCTCAGTGCCCATGGACTTTATGCAGTGAAGACCGCATGAGACTGTAAATTGCCTAATCAACTCGTATCCATAAGGTAGGAGCAGGTGGCATTGCTCAAGAGTGCCCATTCTGATGGCCTCATGAAAGTTTTTTGCTATGGGGCCCCATAATCTCTCTAGCTACACCACTGAATGAACACAATGTTCTTTAACTGCAGACTGTCAGATTTAGGCCTCTTTTCCACAGACTGTTGAGCTGTGTGCTCAGCAAGCAGTTACCAGGCAGCAGTAAGCAGTTACCAGGCAGCAGTAAGCAGTTACCAGGCAGCAGTGAGCAGTTACCAGACAGCAGAAAGCAGTTGTGAAAGTTTAGCATTTCACTGCCTATCAACTGATCGTGGAAAAGAGGCCTTAATTTGAGGGTCTTTACATCCAAATCATGTGAACGGTGTAGGAATTACAACAGATTGCATGTGTGCCTCCCACTTGTTATGGGAGCAAACGTAATGGGACAATTGACTTCTCAGCTGTTCCATGGCCAGGTGTGTTTATTCCCTCATTATCACAATTGCAACGAGCAGATAAAAGGTCCAAAGTTCATTTCTAGTGTGCTATTTGCATTTGAAATCTGTTGCTGTCAACTCTCAGGCCCCTTTCCACTAGCAGTTGATAGGCAGTGAAATGCCTCTCAAACTCTCACAACTGCTTGCTGCTGCCCAGAAATTGCTTGCTGCAGCCTGTTAACTGCTCACTGCTGCCTGGTAACTGCACTACTCCTAAGAGGCCCATACACCTAACGATTTTCCCGCCGATATACAGCAGATTTGATTACTGTGATTGAATCCGCTGTGAAATCGTTGCACAAACTCTGACAGAACGATCGATTTCCATCCGAAATCGTTCCCGTCGATCCGTCCGTGCGGAAGATTCTACTTGATCGCCGGCGGGTCGGGAGTGCGTCGATAGCGGCGTTCTAATGCCCGACGACTGACGCAATACAGCGGCAATACATTACCTGCTCCGCCGGTGCGAGTCCCTGCTCTCTCCGCTGTCCTCTTCTCCGCGCTGGGCTCTGAGTCCGGCAGGCTTCACTGAACTTCCTGTCCCGGCAGGAAGTTTAAACAGTAGAGCGCCCTCTACTGTTTAAGCGTCCCCTGAACAGGAAGTTCAGTGAAGCCTGCCGGACTTGGAGACCGGGGGAGTCGCGCTGGCCGGAGCAGGTACTGTATGCGGGGGGGTGGGGGGTGGGGGCTAGCGGCAGCTTCACAGATTGTGATCGGTTTCATGCTGAAATCGATTTACAATCTGTTTGCAGTAAAGGCAGCCATACGATCCCTCTCTGATCAGATTTGATCAGAGAGGGATCTATCTGTTGGTCGATTTGATGGCAAATCAACCAGTGTATGGCCACCTTTACTTGATTTTGGACTGGTAATTGCTTGCTGAGAGGAAAAAGTTCAACTGCCCTCAATGGGCTCAAGGAGCCCTCAAGATGAGATCCAAAGAGCTGTCACTATCAGTGAAGCAAGCCATCATTAGGTAGAAAAAACAAAAACAAAACTAATTCATCAGAGAGATAGCAAAAACGCTAGGCATGGCCAAAACAACTGTTTGGAACATTCTTAAAAAGAATGACGCACCAGTGAGCTCAGCAACACCAAAAGACCCGGAAGACTGCGGAGAACAACTGTGGTGGATGACTGAAGAATTATTTTCCTGGTGTAGAAAACTCCATTCGCAACAGTTGGCTAGATCAAGAACACTCTCCGGGAAGTAGGTGTATGTGTGTCAGTCAACAATCAAGAATAGACTAAAGGCTCATACACACATCAGACCATAGTCTTTGGAAAATGAAAGATCACAGACCAATTTTACCCCCTTCCATGTAGTATGAGAGCCATACCTACACAGTCTATTCTATGGAGCTGAACTTCCCATCAGACAGAAATCTTTGCAAGATGCTGCACACAAAGATGCTGTAGACATTCAAAAGATCAGTATCTGCAAAATATCTGTTCCTGCAAAAGATCCGTTCCTGCAAAATGCATTCATAGTCTATGATATCTGCAGATCATCATACACACCTTGTTTAACAGACATTCATCAAGGCATATTGACCTTCTTTCACTCCAAATGTGGGGTCACTGGCACCCCCAGAGCTGGAGATATGCCCCCACATTTTATTGAATTTTGTGCCTGCATGCCCCCTCTTTGGGAGGCCATATTTCAGTGGCCCTTTGCTCGAGTGGCCCCAAATTTCAGGTGTGGTTATTAAACTTTGGGGGCTACACATAGGTACAGGTGGGGTCACGCTAGCCCCCCATAATTTGAAATACTGCACCCCAAAAATTGAAAGAAAATTGTTCGTTTTGAATTGTCCAAGTTTGGGCATTTGTTGGTTTTGAACCCCAGGGCTCAGAGCTCAGCTTTTAATGGTAGTGCCTAGCTCAAAGCATATGCTACATGCACTCCAAATTTGGGGTTTCTGACTCCTCCAGAGCCAGAGATATTGGGTTTGAAACGAGGCCCGAAACCGTATACTTTTTTCAAAATAATCCAAAACAGCTCAGTCATACTTGGGCCCAGGGGCCCCAAATATGGCATGTGTCTTCACCAGGTATGGGACCACCTGCATGCCAAGCTTGGGGCCCCTGACCCCAGAGTTCGGCATTGGGCACTGATGTCCATTTTTGGGTGGGCAGGGCACTTTCAGCAACTTCTATTCTGTTGGTGCCAGTGGGCCCAAAATTGCTGTGCTGGGCCCTCCGGGCACCCAGAGAGTGCACAGCAAATTTGGTGTGGCTGCGACTTGCAGTTCGCCAGACATGGCCTTTTATCACAGCTACTCGGACACTTTCCTGCTCCCAACGTTGTGGGAACTGTTTGGGGAGGGCCCCTTCCTATCCTGATAAGACTATACACTAGTGCCTATAGCAGTGATGGCGAACCCATGGCACAGGTGCCTGAGGCGGCACGCAGAGCGGTCTCTAAGGACACGTGTGCTGTGCCCACCACCACCGCTGATCGCTGTGCTTCAGGTGCCGTCCCCACCACTGCTGCCTGAGCCCCACTCTTTCACTCATAGTAATAGACCTCAGAATCCTGGGCAACAGCCAAGCCAGAGAGGTACACGCTACCCGCGTCTAGTGTAATGCAAATGCGGAAGTGACGTTAGTCACTTCCTGCATTTTGAGTATGCTGGGCGCGAGCAGCTTTCTCTGGCCAACACAATACAGCAGTTTAAGAAGAAAAGTTCCACTTAGAACAGGCCCCTGATGTGGTTGACTTAACTAGTTGAGTGCATGTCCTCAATGTCAAATCCAGAGTGTCTTTTGCAAATAAACATGAGAGTGCTGGCAGCATTGCTGCAGAGGTTGAAGGGTTGGGTGGTCAGCTTGTCAGTGCTCAGACCAAATGCCGCTCACTGTATTAAACTGGTCTAAAATGTTGTGTGGTACTATTGGTTGGGGAGCCCTGTCCATGTCTTGGTTAGTACATTGCGTGGTACTATTGGTTGTTGAGTCCTTCCTATGTCTTGGTTAGTACCTTGTGTGGTACTATTGGTTTCTGAGTCCTGTTAATGTCTTGGTTAGTACATTGCTTTGTGCTATTGGTTGCTTAGTCCTGTCCATATCTTGGTTAGTACGGTGTGTGGTACTATTGGTTGCTGAGTCATGTCCATGTCTAGGTTAATGCATTGTGTGGAACTACTGGTTGCTGAACCCTGTCCCTGTCTTGGTTAGTATGTTGCTTGGTGCTTTTGGTTGCTGAGCCCTGTTCATGTCTTGGTTAATATGTTGTGTGGGTACTGTTGGTTGTTGAGTCCTGTCCATGTCTTGGTTAGTGCGTTGCGTGGTAATACTGGTTGCTGAGCCCTGTCCATGTCTTGGTTAGTATGTTGCTTGGTGCTTTTAGTTGCTGACCCTGTTCATGTCTTGGTTAGTATGTTGCATTATACTTTTGGTTGTTGAGTCCTGTCCATGTCTTGGCCAGTACATTGCGTGGTAATATTAGTTGCTGAGCCCTGTCCATGTCTTGGTTAGTACATTGCATTGTATTGGTTGCTGAGCCCTGTCCATGTCTTGGTTAGTACATTGCATTGTATTGGTTGCTGAGCCCTGTCCATGTCTTGGTTAGTATGTTGTTTGGAGCTATTGGTTGCTGAGCCCTGCTCATGTCTTGTTTAATTCATTGCATGGTACTATTGGTTGAAAAAAAAAAATGGAGTACTTACCTCGGGAAGGGAAACCCTCTGGATTCTTATGATGCTTACCCCTCAGTCCTTTTCTGCCTCCTGGATCCAGCACAGAATGCCCCCGAGCTCCATGCGCAGCAATATTTTTACCTTTTGGCTTCCAGTGCAGGGGCAATAGAAGCTTTCTGATTGGGTTCCAGCAGAAATAGCCAAGCCCCATCAGGTCTGTTCTACTGCACAGGTGTGAGTTGCTTTTGCCTGCACAGTAGAGTAGACCCGATTGGGTTTGGCTTTTTCTGCCAGAGCCCAAACAGAGAGCCTCTACTGCGCCTGCGCTGGAGCCCTGATGGTAAATATTGCCGTGTGCTGCTGTGCCTGCGTAGTGCTTGTCGAGCTCATTTTTGGGGGAGCCAGCGCTGGATCCCCAAGGCTACAGAGGATGGGGAAAGTCTCTCATTAGGATCCTGAGGCTTCCCCTTCTCGAGGTAAGTACACCATATGGGCTGTTTTTTGCTTGTTTTTGTTTTTTTCTCTGTTACAGATGTACTTTAATAGCTACACTATATACTCCTACTAATCAGGGTCTCTATTATCAATTCTATGGTAGTTCTAGGTAGGACCACCTTTATTTAAAACTTTATACTTATTTTGGGCAGGGCCTTCCTGAATTGGGAGAACTAGACTAATATACAAATACTGAAGAGGACCTCCTTTAACCCTTAGGCCCCGTTCACACTGCACGCGTTTCCAGCCGCGTTTTGGAAACGCGTGCAGGAGGCCGACACGCACGACATCAGACATTGCATAGAGTGCAATGTCTGATGTTCACACTGCATGCGTTCCGGACCTGTGCGGTCCGGGAACGCATGCTGCACGCATCTTTTGCCAAAACGCATGGCTGTCCCATTCACTCTTCAGTGATGGGATCAGCCACGCAACGCATACAAACGTGGATGGCGTGCGTTCGTATGCGTTGCGTTCCGCGTGCGTGCCCGTCTGCATTTGTAATGTGAACGGGGCCTTACCCTGCTTTTTTTTTTTTTTTTTTATTACGTGCCTTGCAGTTCCACATTGGTTTAAAACTCCCACAGTGTAATGCAGAGCAGCGCATGATATTTACCTGACCTGGATGCAGGATCAGCTCTCTTCTTCCACCGAGGTGCGCTGTAACACTGAAAGCCTCCATCGGGTACCGATCACATCATATCGTGATCTGGATGTAAAGGATGATGTCAGCATTACAGCACCACTCGGTGGTGGGAGACGAGAGCCAAACCTGCTTGCAGTTTAGGTTAATATTGTGCTCCCTTTGCCGCTTTGCTGGGGGAGGCAGCCCGTATATAGCCGGTTGCAGCAGCCCTGCCCCAAGTTTTAGCACACAAAATAACTCACATGGGGCTGCTAAAGGGTTTATAAGGAACACTGTGGTAGGGATGGTCAATGAGATGCAAATTTCGAGGTGATGTAGCATTGTGTAAATTTATGCAGCTTGAACATGAACCAATCAAATCCTGCTGAGGTAAAATCCAGTTGGTTCATTTTCTAGCTGCATACATTTGCATGCAAAATTGGCATAGTCCCGCATCAACTGGAAATGATTTGCATCTCCTTGACCATCTCTACACTGTACTAATATTAGGCATCACCACAGTGGCCTGCCTTTCACATGGCAATGTATCCTCGCGCGAGGAGGGTAAGGTTGGAGAGGGGAGGATTTGCCTGGTGTTGATGGGGAGAGGACCCGCACCAGTGATGTAGCAGCACAGGGGCTCTTGGAATACAGCGTGGCGATATGGGAAGGTATTTGTGGATGGGTCTGTACTGATCAGATTTAAAGTGGTTGGCGGTTTTTTTGGCTATGTGGACTGTGTGGCCAGGAGGTGGCGTCCCCCACAAATGAATGCCCTCATAGGGGAGAAGGGGTCACAGTCTGATCTGTAAGGTGAGGCTGAGGCAGGGTATAGTGCACTCTAATGGTCAGGGAGACTCAAAGGGTTCAAATTGATGGATGTCATTTTTTCTCAACCTGGTAAACACAACAGCTTCTTCTGTAATAAAATGTCATAAGCAATCATTGGAGCGGTAAGAACAGCTGTGCATATTTTTTGCAAATAGCTCTAGCTTTATGTAACCTTTTTTTACAAACCATTTAATTCGTGTACATCTATAATTACAGCCGGCAGCCGCAGTAGTCCTTTTTTATATGGCTGTTAATAGTCACCTACTCAGTGAGAAACCCTTCACCTTGTGAAAGTGACATCATGCCTCGGAGTGTTTACATGTGCGGTCATATGGCTTAGCCACTGATAGATTGCAGTGCTGTATAAAGAAAAAAAAGTTTTTTTCTTCTAACAGCCTGCTAGCCGCGATCACGGGCTAGCAGGCTTTCTACAGAGCGGAGCTCCATAATTGAAGCAGGAATATGCGTGTAATCCCTGCTAATCTCCTCCCCCAGGACTAGTGTTGGGCGAACACTGTTCGGGTTCGCCCGGATTTTGGGCTGTTCGAGTTCGATTCGGGCTCCGCCGGACACCTCGTGGTGTTCGACCATGCGTTCGGCCATGTGGTCGAACGTATGTTCGGCCTGACAGCGCATGGCCGAACGTTCCCCGAACATTCGGCTCGCGCTGTGATTGGCCGAGCGGGTCACGTGGTTCGGGCTCGAACACGCGGCTCACACTGCGATTGGCCGGGCGGGTCACGTGGTTCGGGTAAATAAATACCCGAACCGCGTCATTTCTCCGCCACTTGAAGTTGGGTTTAGCTTTGGGTAGGCAGGCAGGTTAGACTCTCTCACCAGCTAGGCTAGCCAGGGCCCCCCCAGCCTCCTAGTCCTACTACTGTAGTGCCAGTCAGCGTGCTTGTACTGCTGGGGTCAGTAGTACTTCCGCCACCAGTATATAGCATTGTCTATTTGCCACTGTACTGCCAGTCAGCGTGTACTTCTGGGATCAGTAGTACTTCCGTGACCAGTATATAGCATTGTCTTTTGCCAGTTTGCCACTGTACTGCTAGTCAGCGTGTACTGCTGGGATCAGTAGTACTTCCGTCCGTCACCAGTGTACAACATACTATATAGCATTGTCTTATTGCCACTGTATTGCCACAGTCAGCGTGTACTGCTGGGATCAGTAGTACTTCTGTCCGTCACCAGTATATAGCATACTATATAGCATTGTCTTATTGCCACTGTACTGCCACAGTCAGCGTGTACTGCTGGGATCAGTAGTACTTCCGTCCGTCACCAGTATATAGCATACTATATAGCATTGTCTTATTGCCACTGTATTGCCACAGTCAGCGTGTACTGCTGGGATCAGTAGTACTTCCGTCCGTCACCAGTATATAGCATACTATATAGCATTGTCTTATTGCCACAGTCAGCGTGTACTGCTGGGATCAGTAGTACTTCCATCCGTCACTAGTATATAGCATACTATATAGCATTGTCTTATTGCCACTGTACTGCCACAGTCAGCGTGTACTGCTGGGATCAGTAGTACTTCCGTCCGTCACCAGTATATAGCATACTACATAGCATTGTCTTATTGCCACTGTACTGCCACAGTCAGCGTGTACTGCTGGGATCAGTAGTACTTCCGTCCGTCACCAGTATATACTATATAGCATTGTCTTATTGCCACTGTTCTGCCACAGTCAGCGTGTACTGCTGGGATCAGTAGTACTTCCGTCCGTCACCAGTGTATAGCATACTATATAGCATTGTCTTATTGCCACTGTACTGCCAGTCAGTGTGCGTGTACTGCTGGGATCAGTACAACCATAATGAAGAAATCCAGTGAAAGAGGGAGGGGCAAGGGAAGAGGTGTTTCCCCTGACGGTTCACGTAGAGGCCGCAGTGGAGCACCTAAGAAAACCAACTCAATACCACCCATGTGTGCCAGACAAACAACCCTCACTAATCCACAAGAGCAGGACCGGATAGTGAATTGGTTGACCTCTCAAGCGTCCAGCAGCGGGTTAAGCAGCAGCAGCACCAGCACATCCTTGTCACGCACGAGGTCCTCTGCCAGTTACAAGGAGCCAGTGGGCACAAAGGTGACACAACCAGCAGCTACACCATGCACACAATGGCCAAATAACCAGTCCGAACAATTATTTCCGGACACAATGGGCTCTTCGGAGGAGCTATTCCCACTCCTACCCCCACAAACAATGGAACAGCCAGAAATGTTGTGCCCGGATTCACAACCATTGTGCGAGGAAACTGCACCACTCATTGAAATGCAAGGTGAGGACGAAGACACCCAAATCCCTGAGCAATGTGCGCAGAAATTGGAATTGCAGGAGGTCCACCAAGAACATCTTGAAGACATGGGAGTGAGGTGCGCAGAGGGTGTTCTGGGGAGCTCTAGTCCACTGCACACAGACACAGTCACAGATGAGGAGATGGAAGAGGAGGTTTTGGACGATGTGGACACAGACCTGGATTATCGAGTAGAACCTCGCCGTCGGGATAGCAGCAGTACAGATGAGTCTGCTGCACAACCCACTGCTGCAAGAGTTCGCCGTGTGCCACAAAGTAGGCGGGGTATTTCGGACACAACAGGCGTAGCCGTAGAAGTGAGACGCCAAAGAGGCACGAAGCAAACTCGCCAGCAAAGCAGGAGCTCAAAAGTCTGGGCTTTCTTTGAAGACTGCAGGGTGGATGTTACCATGGTCATTTGCAAGGTGTGCAGGACCCCGACTGAGCAGGGGGAAAAATGTCAACAACCTCTCCACCACCAGCATGCGCCGCCACATGGTAGCCAAACATAGCACTCTGTGGTCAAACACGCAAGGCCAGGGTAGCGGCTCGCTTCCAGCCCCCAGCAACACTGCCTCCGTTGTCACCAGACCCTCCTCAGCCCAGCCATTACACGGTGCACAAACATCCGTAGTAGACGACGATGTCAGTTTCCGCAACAGTCCTCTTGATGTTTCCCAGTCTTCAACAACCACGACAACAACAACCAACTGTCCTTCAGTGTGCGATCCTACGGTTCAGTTGTCTGTCTCGGAGATGTTTGAGCGCAAGAGAAAATTGCCAGCAAATGACCCCCGGGCCGTGGCACTAACAGCCAGCATAGCCAAGTTTGTGGCCTGCGAAATGCTGCCATATCGCGTGGTGGAGACAAACCGCTTCAAGCGCATGATGGCGCTTGCCATCCCACGTTACGTGGTTCCCAGCCGATACTATTTTGCGCGGTCTGCAGTGCCAGCGTTACATGAGCACGTGGTTAGCAAAATAACCAGAAGCTTGAAAAATGCCGTTGCCTGCAAGGTTCACCTCACCACAGACACCTGGACGAGTGCCTTTGGCCAGGGTCGATACATCTCCCTGACGGTGCACTGGGTGAACCTTGTGGAGCCTGGCAGTGACTCCTCCTCACCGGCTACGGTGCGGGTGTTGCCCACGCCGCAAACTGCTGGACCGGCGTCCCTCAGAGGCACCAATCTCGACTCCTGACTCCTCCTCCAACGCCTCTCAAAGCTGTACCTCATCCGGCATCGGTAACCCAGCAATAGGGTCGTCGTGGAAGCAGTGCAGCACAGCTGTTGCCATGCGTCAGCAAGCCTTACTGAAGCTGATCTGCCTTGGAGATAAGCAGCACACAGGTGAAGAAATTTGGAAGGGAATCAAGGAACAGACCGATTTGTGGCTGGCACCGCTGGACCTGAAACCAGTCATGGTTGTGTGTGACAATGGGAGCAATCTCATTCGCGCTTTAAAGTTGGTTGAGCTGAGACACATCCCTTGCCTGGCACACGTTATGAACCTAGTTGTTCAACGGTTCCTGAGGACATACCCAGGCGTGGCAGATCTTCTGCTGAAGGTGCGACGAGTGGCCAAATATTTCCGAAAGTCCAGTACCGCTTCGGAGGGACTCACCAAGATGCAGGAGCGGTTCTACCGAACCATCGCTTGGTGTGTGACGTACCCACGCGCTGGAATTCGACGCTGCACATGCTAGCACGCTTTTGCGAGCAGAAGAGTGCAGTGGTCCAGTACATGACGGCGCAGTACCGAGGCGCATCCGGGCAGCTACCAAGCTTCTGTGGATCTGATTGGGCCACCATGTTGGACCTCTGCCAAGTCCTCCAAAATGTTGAGCAATCCACGTTGCTTGTGAGCGGTGACAACTCTTCAGTCAGCATTACGATACCACTGCTGTGTTTACTGAAGAGATCAATGTTGCAGATCAAGGAAGCCGCAGTCAGGATGCAAGTGGGGGAATCTCAAGAGGACAACGATCAGCGTGATGATGATACCAACATCAGACAATTTGCGTCAGGAAACGCTGGTCCTCCCAGCTATGCTGAAGAAGAGGACGAGGAACAGCTGGAGTTGGAGCAGGACTTGGATGCCCCCCACTGCCGAGGGACAGAGCGGTGCACGTTGGACTTCCACGATTCAGCGGGAATGGACAGCAGAAGAAGACGAGGAAGAAGTTGGGCAACGGCGTGATGCTGGTGATGATGATGAGGGTGCGTCAAGCTCAGAAGAACATGATGAGGATTCTGTTAGGACTGTGGCAGACATGGCTCAATTCATGCTAGACTGCATTGAATGCGACCCGCGCGTTGTTCGAATTCTGGACGACGTGGATTACTGGGTTTATACCCTTCTGGATCCACGGTACAAAGACAATGTTCAAAAACTCATTGGAGAAAGTGTCAGACAGGTCAAAATTGAAGAATACCAGCAGGCCCTTGTGGAGACATTAGAGAGGAGATTGACATCCTCCTCCTCCTCCTCTAGACTGACTTCCGCAAACCCAGGACGAGGAGGGGAACAAAGAACGCAAGCTGCAGCTAGTGCCCACAAGGGAATGGTATCGGCAGTGTCCTTGGAGTGGCAAAATTTTCTGACACCCATGCAGCAGCCCACAGAACAGCAATCGCCCAGTTCCACCTCCAACACCGATCGCCTGCAGAAGATGGTCAAGGACTACATGTCAGATGGCGTAGCTGTGTTGAACAATCCATCTGCACCCTTCAATTATTGGGTCTCTAAGCTACACACCTGGCACGAACTGGCAATGTACGCAATAGAGGTGCTGGCTTGTCCTGCAGCCAGCGTTATGTCCGAACGCTGTTTCAATGCTGCCGGAGGCATCATTACAGATCGGCGTATCCGCCTCTCCACAGCAAATGCAGACCGGCTGACACAAATTAAAATGAATCAATCGTGGATTGGAAACGACTACGCAACACTCCCCGAGTCCGACCCCGACCAAGGACCATGAACATCTGTGATGGCTTAGCGTTGCCACTTTGCGTAATATCCCATTTCTATTTATTAATCACTGCATGGCGACAAAACTCATTGCTTTGCTTTGAATATAATACAAGATTGTTGTTACCTGTGCCAAATAAACCTGACATTTTCAGCATTTAAAAGACAATTTCCCTTTGAAATTCAAAAATCGTTTTTCTCAAAAACTATAAGGTCCTTTCGGAAAAAAATAGTTTCCTCTTATACCCACCCCCCCTGTCCACATACCCTGAAAATTTGGTCTATGTTACATGTAAGGAGGCTTTGCAAAGCAGGAAAGTTCGGGTCCCCTTTGACTTCCATTATGTTCGGTGTTCGGCACAAACGTACCGAACATCGGGACACCGTTCGGCCGAACGTTCTCGAACCCGAACATCTGGATGTTCGCCCATCACTACCCAGGACTTGACACCAATCAGCGTTAGGCAGTCCTGGGGGAGCCTCCTTGCGGCTGCCGATCAGCGTTAAAATCACATATGATTTTGCACAATGTGAAATGCACGTAATGCTTTACAATGGCGATGCACTTCTGATCCTTTCTCCAGACCTTATTCACTGTTGTGATCGGGGGTGTCCTTTACAGCAGCATAATGGACAAGCATTTGCATTTATACTTGTAAACTAAACCTCGCTCACATATGGGTCAACTTCCCCATCCCCTTCCAAGTGAAATATAACCTAAAGCCCTTAAAGGGAACCTGAAGCGAGTAAAATTATTTAAAATAAACACATGACGTAGCTGAAAATGAATATTACATACTTACCTCACCTTCAGTTCCTCTCAGAAGCTCGCCATTTTCTTCTTACACTGATCCCTTCCAGTTCTGACAAGATTTTGTCAGAACTGAAATATACCAGTTGCTGTCAGTTATATATCAGCAGCTGTCAGTTACAACTGAATGTGCAAGGTAATGTCCATGTTTCCCTATGGCTCAAGTGAGTGATATTACAGTATAACAGTGTGCTGACCAGGAAGCTGTTATGGGGTAATGGCCATTTTTAAAATGGAGGATGGAGAATTCCATTGATCACCGTGGACAAATGGGATGCGGGAGAGGGAAAAGCGATTGAGGAGTAGACTATCCAGGAGGTAAGTATGACCTGTGTATGGTTATTTTGACTTTTTATTTTCAGTTCAGGTTCTCTTTAAAGGACAACTGGGATGCGGAATTGTTCATGGACCGTTTGCAAACCGATTTCCGGAAGTTTGTCCAGCACTATTCAGGAGAAACAATCTAGGGAGTGGGCAACTCCAGGTGTATTACACCTATCTGGAACTTGATGTGCATTAAAGGACAACTGTAATGAGAAGGATATGGATGCTGCCATATTTATTTCCTTTTAAACAATACCAGTTGCCTGGTTGTCCTGCCTCCTAATACTTTTAGCCATAGCCCCTGAACAAGCATGTGGCAGATCAGGTGTTTCTGACATTGTCAGATCTGACAAGATTTGCTGCATGTTTGTTTCTGGACACTACTGCAGCCACATAGATCAGCCAGGCAACTGGTATTGTTTAAAAGAAAATAAATATGGCAGCTTCCATATACCGCTCATTTCAGGACTTACAAGGCAATAATCATAAAAAAGTTAAACACCTATTGTTTTTTATCATCCTTAGGGGACGCAATCCGCGCTCGTATGAGAGGTATCAGCGAAGGAGACTTGGGCGCAGGATACAGCCGGTATATGGCTGATCCTGCTGTTGCACAAGTTCCCCGCTCGATAAATACTATTCCCCCTCCAGGCCGCCATGGATGGTGGGGAATGAAATAATTCGGCTTCCAGCAATTGCTGGAAGCCAAATTATTGTTTTAAAAGTAACTAACTTCAGCTCTTTCTTCTGAAGTTAGTACCTGTGCGCTGCTATACCCATAATACCTATTACGGCCTATGGTGGCACCTGCTGCGCCACCATAGTTTGATTCGCGCCTGCCCCCCCCCCCCCCCCCTCATTCCACTGTGTCTGTATTGTAATTCCTAGGCTACGGCTGGGTCCAGACCTGATCCCTCGGGTCGTCCTCAGCTGCCCCAATTAAGATGACTGCCAGGTCCTGCCGCGGCTGCACAGTTCTCATAGCCACAAGTGCGGCTGTGCAGCTCTAAGTCCTCCTCCAGCTCTGTTTTCGTTCCCGGCTGTCTCGCGTGCTCCCTAAGGATGATGATGATAAAAACAATAGGTATTTAACTTTTTTTTTATGATTTTCACCTCGTAAGTCCTTTAAGCTGTCCTAAGTAATCCTGGAATGCCAATTTTGCCAGGAGACCATTGAGAAAATAAACCTTTGACTTGACTGCAGGGAGCGGCAGTTGAACTGTTCCCCAGAAACAGAATGTTGCTCTGCCCATACCTGCCCTGACAGTGAGACAGGGAAGGTGGGCGGGGAGCTATGTCACTGTGAGGCATGGGTGGAGTAACTTCCTGCTTCCAGGGTACAGATAAACTTCCTGCTGGTAGGTCGGAAGGCTAATTTTCAGGATGGGCTCCTGGCAAAACATGGCAGCATTTCTAGATAAAAATAGTGATCTAAGTGAGTTTTTTTATAAAAGCTCTCTAAGGCACAGTTCATTTAGGAATTTTCCCATTAGGTACTGTTCACACGCTATGTTCACGCTTGGTGCCATTCTGTCAGGAAGCATGGCAAGGTATTAAGCTGTGGATGGACTGATCTATGAGGTCTTGTAAAATGATGCAGCTGTATCAGGCTTGGCATCTGTAAGGTTGTGTGAGATCAGTCACTCCCTCTAACTGGCTCTGTTGTCTCCTCTGCAGGTCTTAGAATCCAAGCTTGCTGCATGCAGGAACTTTGCCAAGGACCAAGCATTGTGCAAGTCTTGCGTCCCGGGAAGCATGAACAGCAGCAGCACAAGGCACATACTAAGCAGCAGAACAAAGTTCTCCCATGCCGGGCACACTACGCTCTTTGATAAGGGGTACGTAGGAGCAACATTCACAGATGCTTGTATTGAGCGCTCAGTATCACTTCACACTCCTGCCACCTGTTCATTTCCTCTGTGTTGCCTTCACTGCACTACTTCATTCACTCATCATTACTATACTATCTGATTCTCAGATCTGTCACCCCTGGTGCAGCTCATGACGAGTGTCTGACAAGTTATGACTGCAGTCAAAGGAGCGAAGCCTGTATTATTCCATCAACCGATTCAACGTAATACGCCTACATTTATCTCTTTACCGCATTGTCCACAGATGAGCTTCTAAAGCATTTTGGATGATTTATCGATAGAATATGAGATTGTAAGCAGTGTGTAATCCCTTTCTTTTAAGCTAGCACACATTAGATTTTCATCCACCAGTTGTCAGCATAAAGCCTTACACCAGACGGTTCTCGCCTAAGGCGGACGGTGGGGGCTGCCTATGCCAAGAATCTGGCTTGTATATTTCAGCCACCGATCCTCCCTAGTGTTGTCACTGTTAGATCTGGAGTGGCAGGTCATCTCATCTGAGTGCTGGCCATGAGTATTGTCATCATGCCTCCTCCCTTCTCCATATTATCTGGTCTGATTTCCTACAGTCATGACAAGGTGAGGTCATCAGGTGGACATGAATAAAATAATAAATAAAGGTGGCCATACACTGGCCCGATTTGTGGCCGTTTCGACAGCAGATTCGATCCTGGGATCGAATCTGCTGCCAATCGTTCGCGCTAAACGCACCCGCCGATCCGATTTCCTCCCGAAATCGGATCGGTCCGTCGATCGCGCCGTGTGGGAAATTACCCTCGATCGCCCACGGGTAGGGAGCGCGTCGCTAGCGGCGGCCGATCCGATCAGGTATACATTACCTGACGCTGGCTCCCGGGCGTCTTCTCCGCATCTTCTCCGCGCTGCACCCGCTCCATCCCGGCGCTGCCTGTCACTGCAGTGACCAGGAAGTTCAAATAGAGGGCGCTCTATTTGAACTTCCTGGTCACGGAGTGACACAGGAAGCGCCGGGATGGAGCGGGTGCGGCGTGGAGAAGATGCGGAGAAGATGCCTGGGAGCCAGCGTCAGGTAATGTATGCGCGGGGGGGGGGGGGGGGACAGGCGGCAGCGGCGGCTCCACAGATTGTGATCGGTTTCAGGCTGAAATCGATTCACAATCTGTTTGCAGTAAAGGCAGCCATACGATCCCTCTCTGATCAGATTCGATCAGATAGAGATCTGTCAGCTGGTCGATCTAATAGCAAATCGACCAGTGTATGGCTACCTTAAATCTCACTTCAGACCTCATAGATAGCAGGGGCATGTGTGCCCCTGCTATCCCGCGGCTTAACGGGGGTCCCTGATCCTCCAAATCCCCTCCGTGCAGCGGGGGGGCGCTTCCGCATTGGGGCAGGGCTAACCGCCGCAGCCCTGCCTCCCGCGCGTCTATCAGACGCGTACCTCCTCCTCTCCTCCGCCCCTCTGTCTTCCTTCACTGAGAGGGGCGGGGGAGAGGCGGCGATGCGCGTCTGATAGACGCGCTGTGAGGCAGGGCTGCAGCCGTTAGCCCTGCCTCCAGGAAGAGCAAAATCTACGACCAAGTTGGTCGTTGATTTTGCAGGGGGGGGGGGGGGGGGGGTTTGGGGGTGAAAGGACCCCCGTTTAGCCGCGGGATAGCGGCGTTTTAGCAGGGGCACACATGCCCCTGCTAACTATGAGCTCTGAAGCGAGATTAATTCTCGCTTCAGATTCTCTTTAAGCCTAAGAAGTGGGAAGCCTCTGGATCTTAATTTAAGCTTTCCTCGCTGTCCTCTGGTCCCCTGTTGCCGCATGCGGACTCTTCAGCTGATCAGAGCCGCACGCCTCTTCCTGCATGTGGCCTGTCTGTGCCGTAGCACGGAGCCCATGCAAGAGTGCCTTATCGCTCAGGCTCGGTCGATCTCGCACAGGCGCTGTATGGCCACACTCGTGCATGAAGAGGGGCATGGTCCAGATCCAATTACCAATAAGAAAGGCAGGGATCCATCCTCCTGCGTCGTCTGGTGAGTATTCAGCTTTACAATTGGGAGAAACAAGTGGAGGAGGATTCCAACAGGGCATTACCTTTTATTCAATATTTGTGAAATATACAGTATATTTAAATTTATTTAAAGTACTTAGAAAATGTCAGACAATTTGCCTATCAATGCGCAATGGCAAAAGATGTTCTGCACTGTTTGTCCGCCCTGAATGTGACAAAGGACCTGACAGACGTAAGGACACTGAAATGTGATGTGAGACCTCTGGCACGCCAACAGTGCGAGGCATCTTTGATCCAGCATACCGACCATCGGAAGCTGGTAACGGCAGGCCACGGCACCGGACAGACAAACTGTGCAGGACATCTCCGCCATTCCGGTGCATTGATAAGCGAACTGTCTTCAGGCATCTAGTAAGTGCTTTTCATCTTTTTTTTTTTATGAATTGTGAAAAAAAAAGTTAATACCCTAGTGGAGCGCTCCTTCTTTCCTATAGTGTGTGATCAGAACTGGACTTTGAGGAGCAGGACAGGGCGGACATTACAGTGGGCTTTTATATATAGACTACATCATTGTTTGCTCGTTTGAAAACGTACAATGGAACGCAAATATTTTTGGGGCAAATCTTATGTCTCTGACAATAAGCTGGCATCCCAGGGTGCCCTGGCAGTAAATGGACATCCCAGGGTGCCCTGGCAGTAAGCGGACATCCCAGGGTGCCCTGGCAGTAAGCGGACATCCCAGGGTGCCCTGGCAGTAAGCGGACATCCCAGGGTGCTCCGAGAAACCAGTGTAACATATTTCATGTCTGATCAGCTGATTTTTGCAGGTCAAAACATTTCCCACACTCAGCATATCAATGTCTTTTTACCAGTGTCAGATATTTCTTTTTTGTTTTTCAAAATTTTTTTATTGAATTTTCCATTTTTTAAAGATACAATTAAGGCTAACAGTATGGCCAAATAGTATCGTAACAAACAACAAAACATCGATCAAATGTCATACGATAAGAGGGGTGATAAATGTAACATTGGTCAGGTATCGTGCGATGGAAGGGGTGATGACATAATCCTAACGTAAACAAGGGAGTAATGCATAATCAGAAAATTTTCATAGTAGTGTGACCCAGAGGACCATGTCCAGCTATCTGGGATCATTATAAGGGTGGGGAGAGGGGGTAATCCCAGCTCCAGGCTGGGGGGAACTGTGGACCTTGGTGCCCGTCGTCCAGTGATAGACGGGCGACCCAGAGGTCGCTATGGTAAGCTCAGCTGAAGAAAATGAATGTAAGAGGAAGAATTAGAAGGAAGAGAGCGGAAAGAGAGAGGAGAAGGAAAAAGAGAGGAAGGGAGGAAAAGGAAAAGAAGAGAAAGAAGAGGGCCGTCCCGCCTCACAGCCTCCTGATCAGAGAGCTCTCCATGAGGGGATGTTCTAGTTGAATCCAGGGGTCCCAGGTCTTTTCGAATTTTTTATGGGTGTCCCTCAAGATACTGGTCAATTTCTCATTGATCATGAAAGAATTGATTCTAGATTTCACCTCACCAATAGTGACAGAAGGTTTTTTCCAATTTTTGGCAATTGTCATTGTGGCTGCTGAGAAAATAAATGAGGCCAATTTGTTCTGGGAGGAAGTTAGCAGGTCTATTTTTTCGTGTAAAAGGGCTTGCCAGGGGTTTCTGGGAATGGTTACGTGAAAGAGGGTTGAAAGTAATCTGTATACTTGGCACCAGAATCTAGTAAGCCTAGGGCAAGTCCACCATGTATGTAACATGTCTCCGTGTGACCTACATCCACGAAAGCAGAAGGGACTGGCAGAGGGAAACACTTTGGCTATTCTTGCGGGGACAAGATACCAGCGCGTCATAATCTTGTATGCCGACTCTATAGTATGTAAGTTGGATGAACAGCAGGAGATCCTGCTCCATATGTTTAACCAATCTTCTCGATCCCTCGTATCTGACAGATCAGATTCCCATTTAGTAATATAAGCATGGGTGAGTGGGAGCGCCGGGCGAGTTAAAAAGGAGTAGATTGCTGAAATCAGTCCTTTCGAATTGGGGCGGTGGGAGCATATGTTTTCATATGGCGTGAGATCGAAAGGGGGTTCCCTATTTTGGATGAGAGACTGTACCCAGTGCCTTATTTGTAAGAAGCGGAAGTATTCTCTTGGTGGGACTTGAAAGTTTTCTTGTAGGGCTGGCCAACTATACACCCCTCTGGGATTGATAAAGTGCATTACCTTGGTAAGGCCGTTATCTACCCACCATTTGAAGGCTTCTGGATTGTCATACCCTGGGGGGAAAAGTGGGTTATTAACCAGAGGTAGCAGAGGGAGGTGAGGGGAAAGGAGATGAGAGGAGTATCGGACTGAGTCCCATACTTGAAGACTGTGGAGCATAGGAGGGCTAAGGGCGGGGGGCCGCATCTTTTGAGGTATCCAAAGAAGGGTGCTTGGGAGCACAGGAGCGCTATCTGGGATCTCAAGGAACACCCATAAAGGGGTGTCGCGGGTTTGGAACACCCGAGTTAGTTGAGTAATGGTTGCTGCTTGGTAATAAGAGCTGATCTGGGGGACTCCCAGGCCGCCATCTAGTTTATGAGCAAAGAGGGTTGATTTATTAACTCTGGGATGCTTACGACCCCAGATAAAGGATTGTATTCTATGTTGGAAGGTGCGTAGGTAATGGGGGGGCACTTTGACAGGGAGGGTCCGGAAGTAATAGAGAAGCTTAGGTAAGAATGTCATCTTGATTGAGTTAATCTTTCCCAACCAGGAGATCGGGAGCGTAGACCATCTGTCTGTTAGTGAGGACAGGGATTTAAGAAGGGGTGGATAGTTGGCTGCGAAGAGGGAGGTATAGCTAGGGGTTAGATTGATACCAAGGTAAGGTATAGATTGAACCCATTGGAAAGGGCAAAATTCTCGGAGTTGGGTAGTGAGGTGTGGTGTGAGGGCGATACTTAGAGCTTTAGATTTTGCCGCGTTGATTTCTAAACCCGAAATTCGAGCGAACTGTTCAAGGGCTTTAAGAGCATTAGGAATGGAAATGTGAGGTTGTGTGAGGAACAAAAGAGTGTCGTCCGCAAACACAAGTAGTTTGTGGGCCAGGCCGGCTCTCTCTACTCCCTTAATGTCAATGTTGTTTCGTAGGAAACAGGCGAGTGGCTCTAAGGCTAGAATGAAAAGTAAAGGGGAAAGTGGGCATCCCTGGCGAGTTCCTCTCTTTATGGGGAAAATTTGTGAGGTGTGGCCTGAGAATCTCACTGAGGCTGTAGGACTGGAGTACAGTCCCCCAATCCAATTCAGGAAGTGGGGATCTAGTCCCCATTTGCTTAGGGCGTGTTTGAGGTAATTCCACGAAAGGGTATCAAAGGCCTTGAAAATGTCTAAGGACAAGGCTACGCTTGGGATTTTATGGGAATGTAAGTAGTGGGATAGGAGAACTGCTCGTCTGGTATTGTCCTCCGCTTGGCGGCCTGGGACAAAGCCTACTTGGTCACGGTGGACTAGATCTGGCAGAACTCTATTTAGACGTAAAGCTAGTATTTTTCCCAGTAACTTGAGGTCCACATTGATAAGGGAAATGGGGCGGAATTGGTGAGGTGCATGGCAGTCCTGCTCAACTTTGGGGATCATGGAAATGTGAGCGGATAGCAAGGAGCTAGGGGGCGGTATACCTTCCCGTAGTTTATTGTAGCAGTCGGCTAGATTTGGAGCTAGTGAGGTGGCTAGTTTTTTATAGTATTGTGCTGTGAAGCCATCCGGACCTGGGGTTTTGTTGACCTTAAGAGTTTTTATGGCAGAAAGGACTTCTGGAGGGGTGATATTTCATGGCGGATCAGCTTATTAATGCAGGTCAAAACATTTCCCATACTTAGCATATCAATATGTCCTCTCGCCATTGTTAGATAGTTCATGTCTAATCAGCTTAATATTGCTGGTCAAAACATTAGCCACACAGTATATCATGTATTCTCACCAGTGTCAGATATTTCAGCTCTGACAAATGTAATATTTGCAGGACAAAACATTTCCCACACTCGGCATTTCAATATGTCCTCTCACAAGTGTCATATATTTTATGTCTGTTCAGTTTATTATTGCTGGTCAAAACCTTTCCCACACTTAGCATATCAATATGTCTTCTCACCAGTGTCAAATATTTCGGCTCTTACAAGCTGATATTTGCAGGTCAAAACATTTCCCACACTCAGTATATCAATATGCTTCTTACCAGTGTCAGCTATTTCAGCTCTTACTAGCTGATTACTGGAGGTCAAAACCTTTCCCACACTTGGCATATGAATAGGCTCTATTCACAAAGGGCAGTTAGGTAAAATCATTTTGGTCGGTAAAGGACCTCATTCAGTATTTTACACTTTTTTTTTTCCAAATTCACTAAAGATTTTTCACAAGAGGCAAAAAAAAAAAGCCTCCCCCCTCCCCATGTCATCTTCCTCTGCTCTGGTACAGTGAAAAACCCACCCGATACCCAATCACATCTAATCAAATTGAGAAGCAGGACTGTGTGGCTCTCCCTATTGGCTGCCTTGCTCTCCCTAAAGGCTGTCTGTCAAATCTACCGCACAGAGAGTTCATGAAGAGAGCAAGTTATCGGCTGCTATGAGCTGGAGAAAAATGCCAAACCCTTTTTTACCCCGTAAATGAAATGCGGTAATTGTGTAATTTCTTGACATTTCCTGAGGCATTTATCTCACAAGTCAGTAATTTATCTCACTAGTTAGTATTATTAATTTTTCAGTGCGGTAACAGGTTTAGTGAATCATAATTACGGAAGGTGATCAGTAAAATCAGCTGTTTTCAGCATTACCAAATGCGGTAATGCTTTGTGAATAGAGCCCAATATGTCCTTTCATGAGTGTCAGATATTTCAGCTCTTACAAGCTGATTATTGCAGGTCAAAACATTTCCCATAATCAGCAAATCAATATGTCCTCTCAGCGTTGTTAGATATTTCATGTCTGATCAGCTTACTATTGCAGGTTAAAACATTTCCCACACTCAGCATATCAATATGTCCTCTCACCAGTGTCAGTTATTTCAGCTCTGACAAGCTATTTGCTGGTCTAATCATTTCCCACACTCAGCATTTCAATGTCTTCTCAACAGTGTCAGATATTTCAGCGTTGACAAGCGGATATTTGCTGGTTAAAACCATTCCCGCACTTAAAATATCAATATGTCCTCTGACCAGTGTCCTATAATTCATGGCTGATCAGTTTCTTATTGCAGGTAAAAATATTTCCCACACTCAGCATATCAACATGTTTCCTCCAGTGTCAGATATTTCACATTTGACCCGCTGAAATTTGCTGGAGGGAATATTTCCCACACTCAGCATGTCAATATGTCCTCTCATCAGTGTCAGATATGTCTTGTCTGATCAGCTTGTAATTGCAGGTCAAAACATTTCATACATTCAGCATATGTTATCAGTTTATTTTCCCCTCTGGTTTTCTTTAAGTAATACATGTATTTATACAGACCTATATATAAGACCCGAAACAGAGACAACTGAGGAGAATACGACAGGAGACAACTGGGTCATATGCAGACCAACAGCACAGTGCACCAAATAATATCTGATCGGTTTTCATTCCTGTGTAGCTTACCGTTTCTTACAGGCAGCATGTTTGAGCTCTCAGGCTACTTCTTGCCATCTCAATATGAATGTTCCCCTTTGTAACATAGCTTTACATCTACGTCAACAAGGAGATGACATCATGGCCATAGCACTGCAAAACCGTCATCTGCGGTAACTGTAACCAACCGGTACTATAGAGAGAGGAGGATTTCTGCAGGAATGCTGCATTACCACAACTTGTAATTTTAGCCCAATTACAGAACTAAGAAGCATTGGACCAATCAAAGAATGGAGAATTCTTTCAGCGAAAATCATATTACAACTGTTATTTCAGATGTGCCACAAGACTCTGATACTACCCAATATTTCATAAATTCATTTGATTGCCCTAAAATGTTTATGATATTCCGATTGCATTCTCTGATCGGTCCAGTACTCAAGTATTATAATTAACCAACTTTATTAACAAAATGACAAAAAGACGTTCCTCTGAAATGTGTAATCTGCATTTTCAGTAATCCGATTTTCTCTGGAATTGGAAATAGCCATTGCCGACCATCCCTAAGAAACTGCCAATCAGGTCCTTTCAACCACAAAGCCTATTAAGCGCTGGAATACACCCATCACAAACATGTCTGTTTTTTCTTCTGAAACTAATGGCAGACTTGACTTTTTTGCATATGTTAAAGAGCACTGGGGTAATTAGGGGGCCAAAGAAAGCTGCTATTGAAATATTGGAAAAATTACCAATAATCCACTACTTAATTTGGATATTAAAAGATCAGTCATTTTCACCTAACCTTGTTCTTAAGCAAGCTGTCCCTCTACCGATCCCTAACCTGTCCCCCACCACAAAATGCCTAATCAACCACCCAAGCGATGCCTAACCCTAATTGCCCACCCCACCAACTGCAATTCCCGCCCATCCATAATATAGGATGTTGTGACAACCCGAATCCCTCTTTAAAGTTCTATGATTTTGGATGTGGGGATTCATCATTCTCTTTCTAGACCCTTATCTTAGCTACAGCACCTGTTTGGAGGGCCCCTATATATATATACACATATATATATATATATATATATATATATATATATATATATATATATATATATATATATTTTGCAACCGCGTATGGTATATTTCCTTATAAAAGGCTTAGTTGTCTGTTACACCACCATTTACTGTTTGTCATTTATTTACTTTGCTAGGAACAAAGATACCTGAAGAATTAGTGGAGATTTTGAAACCAGAGTCCTTTCATTCCCACTCTGAGGGACTTCAGTCTGAAGAGAATGGCTGGTTTCCATGAAGATTACTTATATGGATCCTCAGAGATGCAGATCACACCTCATGTTTGATAATATAATACATGATACACTAAAATTCACCTGTTGTGCAGACAAGTCCAGGGTAATTGGTATCATCCCGATTCATTACTTCTGAATTAAGAGATAAAGGGAAGACTATAAGACCAAAGTGAGTAAAGTATGTAGGGTATCAAGCGCTCATAAATCAGTTACTTTACGCAGGTGCAAAGGGTCTCATTTAATCATGAGCCCCCCCCCCCCCCCCCCTTTGATACCAGACTCACTGGATCTGGCAGCCAGACAGGGCCTGAATGCACATCAGGTGTATAGGACATCCCTACACCTCTCTGGCAATCTGCACGGTACTTTGTAATCCCCATCATCCCGTCATCAGTAAAGCCAATAGCCAGCTGTTACTGCTGCGCAAGCCGGGGCCCCACTGAATCCTAGCTCCACCCGTAATGGACCAAAGTGCTGTTGAAAACAGTTAATATTTGTTTAGCATTTTCACATTAAAGGCTGTTTCACACAGGCGCTAAAGGAAGGGACTTGGTGCTCCTCGCTTAAAAAGAACCTGAGATGAGAAGCGTCTCACGTTCCATATTTACCTGGGGCATCCTTATTTATTTATTGTATTTATAAAGCGCCAACATATTACGCAGCGCTGAACATTAATTTAGGTTGAGGCTCCTTGAGGCCACTCATCCCTCACAATCTCCCTGGGTGGCTCCGGACACTGGCAATTCAGCCCTCCATCGGGCATGCGCTCCCCAGCGCGCTTCCCCCATCGTACTCCTGTCCCCCTGCCACGAGAGTGCAATGTGCTCCTTTTTCCTCTCCCTGTACATAGTACAAGTTCAGGGAGCACTGCTTTATTTACAAAGTTTACGCTGCATCTGGTCTCCTCTTCCTTCTGGCATCTCCATGCTTTATGCTGAGATCCTCAGACGCCTAATGCATGTCATGCCATAATCAGCCTCCAGGGGCAGTATACAGCACAGAGGAAGAGTAGACCAGATTCAGCGTGGACTAGGTAAATATAACTGCACTTTACAAGGAAGGGGAATCTAACCACGGTGCGGGGTGGGGGTCCTACCGTAAGGCTTTTGCTGGTGGCCCGGGCCACTGAAGTTCTAACCATGTGACTTTACAACCAGTTAAAGCTTCCTCTTGTACCTTAACGGTGTTCCCCAACCCTTTCCTCATGTACCACCAGCAGTGCATGTTTTGTGGAAATGCACACAGAAGTATTTAATCAGCTCTGCTGAGGCACTAAATATCTCACTTGTGAATATTTGCTATTTCCCACAAAACATGGACTGTGTGGGCCTTGAGGACAGGGTTGGGAAGTCTGGCCCTATAATATTTCTCTAAGGCAGGGAACACACTAGATGCAATTGTGCATGTGCCCAGAAGGCAAAACGCACACAATTCCACAGGCTATTGAAGTCCTTAGTCTTGTTTGGGAAACGGTCATGTTGTTTTGCATTTTTCCATGCATTTTTAAATCTCACATCTTTCTGCTTTTCCCTGCACGATGTGCACATTTGCATACAGTATATTTTGCCAGAAACGCAGAATAAAAGAGAGCAATAGCAGCAAAACGTTAGCAGAAAATGCAAACTTAAAAGCCAACGGAGACCCAGAAATTGATGGGGAAAATGGCCCTGCAAGCGTGTTCCCTGCCTAAGCAGTGGAGATGACTATTGTAGTCAAGGTTATGAGTGCTCACACTGCACAGAAACCTACAGACTGTGACAGGGAGGGGAGCCAAAATCAGAATGTGAACTCTGGCCATGCACTGTACTATCCAACTGTACCACAAAATGACTGAATAAATAGTACAATCAAATCGGTCAATTAATTGATTAAAAAATTTCTCTTCATCAAATAATGCTTTAATAAATCTTTTCTATGAGAAAATTGCTGCCATTTCAGTGTTTTACTTGGTATTACAATTTGAGGATTTTTTTTTTATGCTTAAACATGCGATGTACCACCTCTGTTCACATTGCTCGTAAAAATAAACAAAATGTCTCGTTTTATTTGTAATAAAAGAAAATAAATTTAATAAGATGTAAAAAAAAACAAACAAACACATTTTAAAAACAGAAATAAAAACCATGAATCAAATGTTTTAAAGACGATGTACCTTGTTGGTGGCATTCAATAATGAATCTAATAAAATCATCCTTGGGCCCTGCTTTACATTGTCCAGTGCAGATGATCTAGATGAGTTTAAAAGTTATGGGGTTATATTTCTTCACTCCAAATTCTAGTTTTTGCCTTGAGCCGTTTTAGGTTGTCTGGATTTGAGTTCCTGTCTTTAGGATTATGTAGATTTCCATGTGATTGACAAGGTTGGTTTTAATTGGAGTATTGTCCATATGTTCGTTGATGCTATGCATTAAGGTGAATCTGAAGCATAATTAAAATAAAACTGCTCTGGGTCCTATAGAGCCTTTCCGCTTATCTCCGTGTTTCCCCGCAGGCCCCTCTGTTTAAATCTCCACCGTGGGAGGTTTTGAGAGTCTTCAGGAGCCCGAGTACTTTCAAAGACATGCGGCTCTGTATTGCACACATGCGAGAGGTGGTGCTCGCTCGTATGTAGTGTGGCCCATCTTCTGGAGCCCAAGTGCTCCTAAAGACTTCCGAAGCTCACCCACAGCAGAAGAAAGCAGTCTCCCATTGGTCATGGGCTAGAGACTAACGGGGGAGCCTGCGGAGGAACGATTGGATAAGGAGACCTTCTCCTCTGGCGTATATACCTGTTTTTTTTGTTTTTTTTTTGTTTATTTTTGTATTTGTTTTCGTTATGCTATAGACTCCCTTTTTAAAGGGAACCTAAAGCGAGGTTTCCATATTTATTTCCTTTTTAAGCAATACCAGTTGCCTGGCTGTCCTGCTGATCTCTATGGCTGCAGTGGTATCCGAATCACACACCTGATTCAAGTAGCTTATCCAGTCAGACTTCAGTCAGAGCACCACATCTGCATGTGTAACGCTGGCCGTGATGCAGGCTATGGAGTGTACACTGAATATACAATAATCGAGTTCAGATCGTCAACTGAGGTCATACACGTGAAGTCAGAAGTATGTGGTACACAGACATGAGGCAGAGCAAGGTCAATAACAGGCTAGGATCATACACTGGTAATCAGATGTCTAAAGTACAGTAGGCTAAGACAGGTGCGAAAACGTTATTCAGGCCAAAGTCATACACTTAGGTCAGATGGCTGAGATACAGTTAAGGATAAGGCAGAGATAGGGTCGTTAGGCTAGCCGAGGTCAATATCGAGTATCAGGTGACAGTAGCACAAGGGATGAGACTTTAATCAAAGTGGAGGGCTTGCAGGGTCATACACACAGTACAATCACAATAATACAATAGACAATACCAACTAACGATAGATATATATCACAAACACTGCATATATATCTATCTCATATTACATCTTGTGAATCCTTGTGTTCCAGCCCAGTGACCACCAATTATTTATTGCAGTAGGGCTGTTTTTGGTAGCCACTTCCATCCCCAGCTGAACTGTTTTCCCAATTTCTAATTGAGAATCACTTCCATTTCAGCCATGGCAGCTATCATACCTATTTAAATGCTGCAAGAAGGTCACTTGTGGCCTAGGTCATTTGGTGCCATTTAATTCTTTAGTGCCATTTATTACAAAGTGCTTTGTAACAACTTGCCAAGAATTTACCAAGAATTCACCCAGGAATTCAAACAGGATTCAACTGCCACAGGACACTGCTGAAAACTACTACTCTGCATCCACAACTGCCTCCAATGCTGTTGCTCAAAATGCCACTGCTGGACATATGTTGCACAGCCAAGTAGACTCTTTATGTACTCAGGTTTGCTTGCACTAACTGCATACTCATATAAACTGTTTAGGGGTTGGAAATTTCCTGCTTATAATCATTGACACTTACCATGTTTACTGCAATTTTTTTGCAAACATCTACAAGTTGCATTGCAATATGCATCCTCCCAGTGTACCACACTCTATATTAATTTCACCTGCTCTGCTTTCCTCACCTTATTCAGCTTTACATGAACTGTTAGCTCTCATGAAATCTCTCTCTCCCTCCAGCAGCTCAAAAACCGCACAAACATTTAAATCTAATTTACATTTGCTTACTCTCTCTCTCTCCTACTCTTACTTGCAGCTGGTGATATATCACCTAACCCTGGGACACAGCCAAGCATCCCCTGCTGACCTGCTTCACAGCTCTCTGTTCACAAATAACTTCAACATCCATGGTCGCCCCAACCTTATTTCCATCCATCCCACTCACAACATACTCCCCCCTACCCTGCGGTCTCTGGAATGCCAGATCCGTCCGCAATAAACTTACAGTGGTCCACGACCTCTTCCTCTCCAAATCCTTCACCATCCTCGCACTCCCTGAGACATGGCTCACCCCCTCTGACTCTGCCGCAGAGGCTGCCCTCTCCTAAGGGGGGCTTCACCTCAGTCACACCCCCAGACCAGACAACAGGACTGGGGGAGGGGTAGGTCTGCTCCTCTTCCCATCCTGCACCTTCCGTGTCCTCACTCCACCTCCCTTCCTACAATTCACATCATTTGAGGCCCACACTATCCGTATCTACAATCCCCTCCCAGCCATTGTTGCAGTCTTATACCGCCCTCCGGGCTCCATGTGACAATTTCTCGACAACCTTGCCTCCTGGCTCCCACACATCCTCTCCTCTGACCTCCCCATCATCTTCCTCGGGGATTTCAATATTCCCATCAATGAACCTAAGAACTGTGTTGTGATCCGGCTACTCACCATAGCCAACTCACATGGCGTAGTACAACACACCAACGCCCCCACTCACACTGCAGGTCACACTCTCTACCTTATATTCACTAAATCCTCCACCAGTGCAGACTTCGACATCGCACCATTTCCACCCTCAGACCATTACCTCCTCACGGAAGGCACCTCCAAACTACCCGCCCACCCACCTGGTCGATGGAAGCGAGACCTACGCAAGCTCAACCCTGGCGTCCTTGCTGACTCCCTCCATGCCCTCTCCTCCACTCTCCCCACCCTAACCTGTCCTAATCTTGCTGCAGCTCAGTATCACCAAACTCTCTCATCAACCCTAGAGAAAGCTGCTCCGCCAACATTCCGCCATAACTGAACCCCCTAACCCCCAGCCCTGGCGCACTACCTATACTCACAACCTCCAGAGGGAAACATGTGCCAATGAATGAAAATGGAGGTAAACTCGACTAAACCAGGATTTCCTACAGTACAAGACTAACCTGCTACAGATTTAGCCACCCACTTCACCAACAAAATAGTCTACATCCATCAGGAAAACTCCAATCTTCACCTCCCACCCGCTCACAACCAACTCCTCCTCCACCCTATCCTCCCCTCACATCCTTCACTCCTACAACCATTGAGGAAGTCAACCACCTACTGCAGACTTCCCATACCACTACCTCCCCCCTTGACACTATCCCTTCCGATCTACTTCAGCCTCACTTCACGGATTTGACCCCAGTCCTCACTATTCTGTTTGACTTCTCCCTATCCACAGGCACCTTCCCCTCAGACTTCAAGCAGGCCACAGTACTGCCCCTGCTCAAGAAACCCTCCCTCGACCCCTCGCTACCCTCCAACTACCGCCCAATCTCCCTCCTCCCCTTTGTGAACCAGACGCTCAAGGAGTTTTGAGGCAAACGCCTGACCCAGTACCTCAATGCCAACACTCTACTAGACCCACTGCAATCTGGATTTCGGCCTGCCCACTCAACCAAAACTGCTTTCACCAAAGTGGTCAATGACGTTGCCTTAGCTAAAGCTGAAGGTAAATACTCCAGTCTCCTCCTCCTTGACCTTTCAGCAGCTTTTGATACAGTAGATCATCCCCTACTCCTCCAGTCCATGGGCATTCACGATCTCGCCCTGACCTGGCTTTCATCCTACCTCTTCAACCGCTCCTTCACGACCTCCTTCAATGAGTCCTCGTCCACCCCCAAACACCTCTCAGTGGGAGTCCCCCAAGGCTCGGCCCTGGGCCCTCTACTGTTCTCCCTATACACATCCTCCATTGGCAAGGTTATCTCCTCCATGGGTTTTAACTATCATCTGTATGCAGATGACTCCCAAATCTACCTCCACACCCCTGACATATCCACCACTACCATGGACAAGGTCTCCTCCTGCCTATCAGCCATCTCCTCCTGGATGTCCGCTAGGTTCCTGAAACTAAATCTAGACAAAACAGAATTTATGATCTTCCCTCCCACCCCGGACATCCCCGGACCTCCCAGATGTGCAAGTCACTGTTAACCACACTATCATTCGCCCTACCTCTCAAGCCCGCTGTCTGGGTGTCACCCTGGACTCCGCACTCTCCTTCACTCCCCACATCCAAAACCTCACAAAGTCCTGCAACTTCCACCTTCGTAACATCTGTAAGATTCGCCCTTTCCTGACCACTGCCACCACCAAACTTCTCATCCATGCCCTCATAATTTCCCGCCTCGACTACTGCAATGCCCTTCTGTCTAGTCTCTGTATGACCCGAATAGCCCCACTGCAGTCCATCATGAATGCGGCAGCCAGAATTATCCACTCCTCCTATTGCTCCACCAGGGTGGCTCCCCTCCGTGAATCCCTCCACTGGCTTCCTATCCAGTCCAGAATCAGATTCAAGATATTGAGTCTGACCTACAAATCCGTCCACAAAACCTGTCCAACCTAATTTTTCTGATCTTACTCAGAGATACACACCAAGCCGCTCACTCCGCTCCTCCAATGAACTTCGCCTGACCGTCCCCCGCATCACCCAGTCCCATGCATGCCTCCAGGATTTCTCAAGAGCCGCTCTAACACTATGGAGTTCCCTACCTCCACCCATTAGGGCAGCCCCCTCCTTCAACACCTTCAAGAAGGCCCTCAAAACTCACTTTTTCACTCTGGCCTTCCACCCCTCACAATTGCTCTAAACCCACAGCTGAACTCTGGTCCCCTACCTCTTGTGTCCCTACCTCTCCCTCTAGATTGTAAGCCTTTGGGCAGGGTCCACCTCCTTTTGTGTCCTACCTGATCATGCACCTCCATTACTGTAAACTCATGCTATGCATTTGAGTGAACCTAACTTGCCTAATCTCCATGCTCCCATCCAGTAACTGACTAAGCATAACCTTGTACTCATACTGTGCTGTGTGATTTGGTTTTCTTTTATTCCTCTATTGCACATGTGTCAAACTCCAGGCCTGGAGGGCCAGATCCGTGCCAGTGTTTAGGATGGACTGAGAAAGAGAGGAATGTGTTCTACCTGATAGACCACACCTTTCCTGATTTGAACCCATCAATTCATTTGAGCTGTGTCAAAAATGTGTGAGGACCTTGGCCCTTGTAGGACCGGTTTGACATCCTTGCGTAGTGTCTTATTGCTGTATGTCACCCCTAAATATTGTCTGTAACCTAAATTAATGTCCAGCGCTGTGTAATATGTTGGTGCTTTATAAATACAAAAAATAATAATAATAATAATAATCTCAGCAGAACTTTAACTAGACTGAGTTGCAAAGCAAGGTCCAGCGCTTAGTGACCGAATAGCTATAACGGACAGCGAGTAACTGAATGCCCAGGGCTTATATAGCAGGAATAGAGCACAGACCAAGCCCCCAGGAAAATCAGACCAATTCTAATGGATAGCCAAGATACCGCCACAGAGGCAGGTGGCATATCGGCTATCTCCGCGTATCAGCCGGCGGCCTCTGCTGCGCAGTTACATGCTGCTGCTCTGCCTGGTCCTTCTATTGCACATAGATTGAGGGCTACGCACGCGCCAGGCGACAGGATCTTTATGCGAATAGAAGGGGAGTCAGCTTATCTGCCAAGTCAGCTGACTCCAACGGTACTTTGGATTGGCTGAGTGATGGGGGCGGCGCTGCGGGGCATCTCTGTATATATAGTACTAGTCTGTCAGTTGCCCCGTGTCTGCTGTTGCGAATGCTAACGTGTTAGCGCTCAGACCCTAGTCAGATCCTAAAGTGTGCAAGAACCAGCTGGAGCTGGGGATCCACACTTAGCCAAATTCTGTTGATAGCTTAAAGTACTAATTGCATTGTATTATCTGTTATGAACTTCTGCTTCCTTTGACTATTCTCCTGCTTGTCGACTCTGTACCTCTGCCCATCTGATTCCTTTTGCCGACTCTGCCTGAACGTGACATTGAATCAGCCTTCTGTCTTTGTACTTTATCTGTCCGTACATTGCCTACTCTGCTTGTCTGACCTTCCTGGACCTAGCCACTGGTGAGGGATCTGTAGTAGCTTTCACCTACTCCTCAGGTGAAGCTCAGCTGCAGCACTGTCTGTAACACCTGCTCCTTAGGTGTCCACTAGCTGCAGTATAGTCTTAATCACCTGCTCCTCAGGTGATCAGCCTTTGCAGCACAGTCAGTGGTCCCTGCTCCTCGGGTGTCCACTGGCTGCAGTATAGTCTTAATCGCCTGCTCCTCAGGTGCTCAGCCTTTGCAGCAAAGTCAGTGGTCCCTGCTCCTCAGGTGTCCACTGGCTGCAGTATAGTCTTAATCGCCTGCTCCTCAGGTGATCATCCTTGCAACACTGTCTGCAACACCTGCTCCTCAGGTGTCCATGGGCTGCAGTACAATCTGAATCACCTGCTCCTCAGGTGATCATTGGCTGCAGTACTGTCTGAGTCACCCACTCTTTGGGAGATCTCCTCTTACTCATTACTGTTGCACCAAGCACTATCTCACATTGGATGTCCTGTGTCTGGCTATACTAGCATTATTGGTGATTCTGCAGATCACTACATAATCAGGTATAGCATCTGTATTATTGGTGATACTGCAGATCACCAATAATCAGAAAATCTGTTTTGCTGACACCAATCGTTACACCAATCAGCAACATCCCTGCAGCAAGTGTAATCTGACCGCAGGAATCAGCTGACACCTCAGACACGCCTCCTTAACCTATAAAGGCAGCTCTGAGCTGTGCGCGTCCTTCTAGAGACTTCCAGAAACATCACGCTGACCCACATCTACAGGGGATCCGGGGATGCGAACATGCTAATTTACGTCTACAGGTGAGCCGGGGATGCGACTGACCAAAGAGGAAGAGAAAGCTTCCTCCAGCTGCTCCACGCTATCAAAACAACCTCCAGAGACCACACCAGATAAGTTTGTTACAGCATGCTTGTTCAAGGTATATGGCTCAGGCCACGTGTACAGTGGTGTGTTGTGTAGCAGCCATTTTATAATGGGGCTTACTGTGCTGCAATGCACCACCTATGCGCCGTTAACAGACGATAGTAGGGTTGTGGTATGGTAATGCACTGCATGCAGGTTAACAGGTACAGTGTAGTACACTTCTCATTGACTGTATGCAACGCTTTGTGGCCATAATGTGCAATACTACCATTCCATTCTGTTGCTTTCCTGATATACAAGTAATACAGGAGAATGTCTCAGTGTGAACACAGCCTCAGGCTAGGATCACGGTGGACAGAATCGCTAGCGTTGCGGAAAACCCATGCTTTTTTTTTGCCCACAATTAAAGTCTAGGGGCGGCATTAAAAATGCATATATCTTCATTTTACAAATGCATGGAAAAAGCGCATAAGGTATTTCAGTGTAGACGCACAGGACTGTGTTTTACATGCATTTTTGATGCGTTTCTTATTAAATATGATGCTGTCATTCACTCCATTGAAAAAGGGAAATGCACTAAAAATGCATGAAAAATGCAATTGCATACATAAACGCACGCTAAACTGTAGAAACAAAATGTAAACAACACATGGTTTTCTGCACTGCCTAGTGTGCTCCTAGCCTTAAAGTATTAGAGACACAGGATCATGGGAACTGCCAGGCAACTCTCTCTTTAAGGCCTCTTGCACACTGCAAGTGATTCCGATTCAGATTCCGCTTTTTAATCAGTTTTTACATCCCATTCAGATTCCGATTTGCAGTGTGCAGGGAGCAAACTGCAAATCGGAATCGGATGTAAAAACTGATTAAAAAGCGGAATCTGAATCGGAATCACTTGCAGTGTGCAAGAGGCCTAAGAACCAAGGTACATCTTCTTGCAATGACATCAGTTACAATAAACTATTACCGACTTCAACTCATTATAGCAGACAGGAGAGATGGCAAATATGTTGGCAAAAAAATCTGGCTTGCATGCAAAAATGTTATGCAGCTTGAATTAAACCAAATGCACCTCCTGCTGAAATTGATTGGCACAGTTCCAAGCTGCCTAAAAATCAGGGGCGGTCCTTCCATGAAGCAATGTAAAACGTGGGCTTCCGGGAGGCAACAATTAGAGGGTGGCCCCTCACCAAATGTCTCCCCTCCTCACGCTCCCCGTCTCCCCCTCCCTGGGTGCGCAGCGCCGCTTCACTCACCTGCTCTTAGCGTTCCAGCGGTGGGATCTCCATCCAGAGTCAAGTATCCATGGCTACAGGTCGGGTCACATGAGGCGCCGCTGTAGTTAGAGAGGAAGCAGGACTTCATGTGGGACTGGTGAACCCATCGCTAATCTGCTGGAGGCGGGTGGATGAGGTGACGTGCAGCACATACCTGCCATCCTAGGGATCAGATGCTGCAAGCCAGCAGGGAGGAGATGCTGTCTTGGAAGCAGAGGGAGGTAAGCGAGTGCCAGTGCCTGCAATGTACAGCCCGATGTGTCTCTCCTGTGTGGTCCGGCTTTGCACAGACATCTGTGTGTGTGTGTGTGTGTGTGTGTGGGGGGGGGTCCTTACAATGTATTGCTTCAATCATCAGAAGAAAAGAGTTGAGGCACTGTAACTTGCAACGGTACATTTACTCACAGTATACAGACAGCGGAAATGCGGTGGGGGTGACGAGGCCTGACAGCTGTTTCGCTTAAAATAAGCTTCCTCAGAGGCCAAAGGTATGTGGTATGTACATACCTTTGGCCTCTGAGGAAGCTTATTTTAAGCGAAACAGCTGTCAGGCCTCGTCACCCCCACCCAGGGCCGGCCCTAGACTTTTTGCCGCCTGAGGCAAATTTTAAAAAAATTGCCACCGCCGCCCCTCCCCCCCCCCCCCGAGAGGGGGGGGGGCGCGCTCTGGGGGGCCGCCGAACTGGAGGGGTAGCTGGCAGGACGGGGGTATTGGGCCAGCGGCGGGGAGGGGGGTCGGACCCCCCCCCTCCCTCGCCTGGGTCCCCGTCCTCCGCTCCCTTCCAGCCTAAATAGACGCAGCCGAAGTGTAAGAGGCACGGGCGGGGAAGACACTCACCTCTTCCTAGCGTGCGCTCCACTGACGTCACTTCCTGCAGCGTCCTGCAGGAAGTGATGTCAGTGGAGCGCACGCTGGAGCGAGGAGGAGGTGAGTGTCCTCCCCGCCCGTGCCTCTTACACTTTGGCTGCGTCTATTTAGGCTGGAAGGGAGCGGAGGACGGGGACCCAGGCGAGGGAGGGGGGGGTCCGACCCCCCTCCCCGCCGCTGGCCCAATACCCCCGTCCTGCCAGCTACCCCTCCAGCTCGGCGGGCCGGCTCCCCGCACCCACGGACGGGCGGGTGCCGCACTGCCGCCCCTGGAAATTTGCCGCCTGAGGCAAAAGTTTCACCCCGCCTCATGAGCGGGCCGGCCCTGCCCCCACCGCATTTCCGCTGTCTGTATACTGTGAGTAAATGTACCGTTGCAAGTTACAGTGCCTCAACTCTTTTCTTCTGATGATATAAGTAATCTACATGATGCGCACGTAACTTTAGGTGACACTCCAGTAGTAGCCATCCTCCTCTGATCCCCATCTAGTGCCACCAGCTTTTTCTCCTTCACTCAAATGTATTGCTTCAGGTGACAAAAAGTCTGTGGCCGGCCCTGCTATAAATGAGAAATAAATTTGCATGCAGGTCAACATGCTTTTGCTTTGCAATGCGACATTCTGATTTACAAAGCAGCAGTTCCGACGCTCCACTGTGGTGGTCATCTATATGGCATTGTCTCTCGCGTTGGACTCAAATCCTAAAATGATTTAGCAAATGACTTACAACTGGGGATGTTTAGTGGGTTTGTGAGCAAGATTTACTGTAGGATTTACTGTAGGAATTTGCAATTACGTCTTGCGTCTTCCGTCTTGCGTCTTCGTATTCCATCTTGCATCTACCGTCTTGCATCTTCCGTCTTCCATCTTGCATCTTCCGTTTTGCGTCTTCCTCTTCCGTCTTCCGTATTCCTCTTCCGTCTTGCGTCTTCTGTCTCCCTCTTCCTCTTGCGTCTTCCGTCTTGCGTCTTCCTCTTCCGTCTTCCTCTTCCGTCTTCCGTCTAGCGTCTTCCTCTTCCGTCTTCCGTCTTCCGTCTTGCGTCTTCCGTCTTCCTCTTCCGTCTTCCTCTTCCGTCTTCTGTCTTGCGTCTTCCTCTTCCGTCTTCCTCTTCCGTCTTCCTCTTCCGTCTTCCATCTTCCTCTTCCGTCTTCCTCTTCCGTCTTGCGTCTTCCGTCTTCCTCTTCTGTCTTCCGTCTTCCTCTTCCGTATTCCTCTTCCGTATTCCGTCTTGCGTCTTCCTCTTCCGTCTTCCTCTTCCGTCTTCCTCTTCCGTCTTGCGTCTTCCTCTTCCGTCTTCCATCTTGTGTCTTCCTCTTCCGTCTTCTGTCTTGCGTCTTCCTCTTCCGTCTTCTGTCTTGCGTCTTCCGTCTTCCTCTTCCGTCTTCCTCTTCCATCTTCCGTCTTCCTCTTGCGTCTTCTGTCTTCCGTCTTCCTCTTCCGTCTTCCTCTTCCATCTTCCTCTTCCGTCTTACGTCTTCCTCTTCCGTCTTTCTCTTCCTCTTTCGTCTTCCTTCTTGCGTCTTCCTCTTCCGTCTTGCGTCTTCCTCTTCCGTCTTGCGTCTTCCGTCTTGCGTCTTCCTCTTCTGTCTTCCTCTTCCGTCTTCCTTTTCCGTCTTCCGTCTTGCGTCTTCCTCTTCCTCTTCCGTCTTCCTCTTCCGTCTTCCTCTTCCGTCTTCCATCTTCCGTCTTCCTCTTCCGTCTTCCTCTTCCGTCTTCCATCTTGCGTCTTCCGTCTTCCTCTTCCGTCTTCCGTCTTGCGTCTTCCTCTTGCGTCTTCTGCCTTCCGTCTTCCTCTTCCGTCTTCCTCTTCCGTCTTGCGTCTTCCGTCTTCCTCTTCCGTCTTTCTCTTCCTCTTTCGTCTTCCTTCTTGCGTCTTGCGTCTTCCTCTTCCGTCTTGCGTCTTCCTCTTCCGTCTTGCGTCTTCCGTCTTCCTCTTCCGTCTTCCTTTTCCGTCTTCCGTCTTCCTCTTCCTCTTCCGTCTTCCATCTTGCATCTTCCGTCTTCCTCTTCCGTCTTCTGTCTTGCATCTTCCGTCTTCCTCTTCCGTCTTGCGTCTTCCTCTTCCGTCTTCTGTCTTCCGTCTTCCTCTTCCGTCTTCCTCTTCCATGTTCCTCTTACGTCTTCCTCTTCCGTCTTGCGTCTTCCGTCTTCCTCTTCCGTCTTTCTCTTCCTCTTTCGTCTTCCTTCTTGCGTCTTCCTCTTCCGTCTTCCATCTTGCGTCTTCCGTCTTCGGTCTTGCGTCTTCCTCTTCCGTCTTCCTCTTCCGTCTTGCGTCTTCCTCTTCCGTCTTCTGTCTTCAGTCTTCCTCTTCCGTCTTCCTCTTCCATGTTCCTCTTACGTCTTCCTCTTCCGTCTTGCGTCTTCCGTCTTCCTCTTCCGTCTTTCTCTTCCTCTTCCGTCTTCCTTCTTGCATCTTCCATCTTCCATCTTCCTCTTCCGTCTTCCTCTTCCGTCTTCCGTCTTGCGTCTTTCTCTTCCGTCTTCCTCTTCCGTCTTGCGTCTTCCTCTTCCGTCTTCCTCTTCCGTCTTCTGTCTTGTGTCTTCCGTCTTCCTCTTCCGTCTTGCGTCTTCCATCTTCCTTTTCCGTCTTCCATCTTGCGTCTTCCGTCTTCCTCTTCCGTCTTCTGTCTTGCGTCTTCCGTCTTCCTCCTCCGTCTTCCTCTTCCATCTTCCTCTTCCGTCTTGCGTCTTCCTCTTCCGTCTTTCTCTTCCTCTTATGTCTTCCTTCTTGCATCTTCCTCTTCCGTCTTGCGTCTTCCGTCTTCGGTCTTGCGTCTTCCTCTTCCGTCTTCCGTTTTGCGTCTTCCTCTTCCGTCTTCCTCTTCCGTCTTGTGTCTTCCGTCTTCCTCTTCCGTCTTGCGTCTTCCTCTTCTGTCTTCCTCTTCCGTCTTCCTCTTCCGTCTTCCGTCTTCCTCTTCCGTCTTCTGTCTTGCGTCTTCCGTCTTCCTCTTCCGTCTTCCTCTTCCGTCTTCCATCTTGCGTCTTCCTCTCCTGTCTTCCTCTTCCGTCTTCCATCTTGCATCTTCCTCTTCCTCTTCCGTCTTCCATCTTGCGTCTTCCGTCTTCCTCTTCCGTCTTCCATCTTGCGTCTTCCTCTTCCGTCTTCCTCTTCTGTCTTCGTCTTCCGTCTTCCATCTTGCGTCTTCCGTCTTCCTCTTCCGTCTTGCGTCTTCCATCTTCCTCTTCCGTCTTCCTCTTCCGTCTTGCGTCTTCCATCTTCCTCTTCCGTCTTCCTCTTCCGTCTTGCGTCTTCCTCTTCCGTCTTCCTCTTCCGTCTTCCATCTTGCGTCTTCCTCTTCCGTCTTCTGTCTTCCGTCTTCCTCTTCCGTCTTCCTCTTCCATCTTCCTCTTCCGTCTTGCGTCTTCCGTCTTTCTCTTTCGTCTTCCTTCTTGCGTCTTCCTCTTCCGTCTTCCGTCTTGCGTCTTCCGTCTTCCTCTTCCGTCTTCCTCTTCCGTCTTCGGTCTTGCATCTTCCTCTTCCGTCTTCTGTCTTGCGTCTTCCTCTTCCGTCTTGCGTCTTCCGTCTTCCTCTTCCGTCTTGCGTCTTCCTCTTCCATCTTGCGTCTTCCGTCTTGCGTCTTCCTCTTCCGTATTCCTCTTCCGTCTTCCATCTTGCGTCTTCCTCTTCCGTCTTGCGTCTTCCGTCTTCCTCTTCCGTCTTCCGTCTTGCGTCTTCCTCTTCTGTCTTCCTTCTTGCGTATTCCGTCTTCCTCTTCCGTCTTCCATCTTGCGTCTTCCTCTTCCATCTTCCGTCTTGCGTCTTCCGTCTTCCTCTTCCGTCTTCCTCTTCCGTCTTCCATCTTGCGTCTTCCGTCTTCCTCTTCCGTCTTGCGTCTTCCGTCTTCCTCTTCCGTCTTCCTCTTCCGTCTTCCATCTTGCGTCTTCCTCTTCCGTCTTCCATCTTGCGTCTTCCTCTTCCGTCTTCCTCTTCCGTCTTCCGTCTTCCTCTTCCGTCTTCCGTCTAGCGTCTTCCGTCTTCCGTCTTCCTCTTCCGTCTTCCTCTTCCGTCTAGCGTCTTCCGTCTTCTTTTTCCGTCTTCTGTCTTCCGTCTTCCTCTTCCGTCTTCCTCTTCCATCTTCCTCTTGCGTCTTGCGTCTTCCTCTTCTGTCGTTCTCTTCCTCTTCCGTCTTCCTTCTTGCGTCTTCCGTCTTCCTCTTCCGTCTTCCTCTTCCGTCTTGCGTCTTCCTCTTCCATCTTCCGTCTTGCGACTTGCGTCTTTCTCTTCCTTCTTCTGTCTTCCGTCTTGCGTCTTCCTCTTCCATCTTCCGTCTTCCTCTTCCGTCTTCCTCTTCCGTCTTCCTCTTCCATCTTCCTCTTCCATCTTCGGTCTTTCTCTTCCGTCTTGCGTCTTCCGTCTTCCTCTTCTGTCTTGCTCTTCCGTCTTCCTCTTCCGTCTTCCTCTTCCGTCTTCCGTCTTCCTCTTCCGTCTTCCTCTTCCGTCTTCCTCTTCCGTCTTCCATCTTGCGTCTTCCTCTTTCGTCTTCTGTCTTCCTCTTCCGTCTTGCGTCTTGCGTCTTCCTCTTCCGTCTTGCTCTTCCATCTTCTGTCTTGCGTCTTCCGTCTTCCTCTTCCATCTACCGTCTTGCGTCTTCCGTCTTCCTCTTCCGTCTTCCTCTTCCGTCTTCCTCTTCCGTCTTCCGTCTTGCGTCTTCCGTCTTCCTCTTCCGTCTTCTGTCTTGCGTCTTCCGTCTTCCTCTTCTGTCTTCCATCTCGGGTCTTCAGTCTTCCGTCTTCCTCTTCTGTCTTCCTCTTCCGTCTTGCGTCTTCCTCTTCCGTCTTCTGTCTTCCGTCTTCCTCTTCCGTCTTCCGTCTTCCGTCTAGCGTCTTCCGTCTTCCTTTTCCGTCTTGCGTCTTCCATCTTCCTCTTCCGTCTTCCTCTTCCGTCTTGCGTCTTGCGTCTTCCTCTTCCGTCTTTCTCTTCCTCTTCCGTCTTCCTTCTTGCGTCTTCCGTCTTCCTCTTCCGTCTTCCTCTTCCGTCTTCTGTCTTGCATCTTCCTCTTCCATCTTCTGTCTTGCGTCTTCCGTCTTCCTCTTCCGTCTTCCTCTTCCGTCTTCCTCTTCCGTCTTCCTCTTCCGTCTTGCGTCTTCCGTCTTCCTCTTCCGTCTTCCATTTTGCGTCTTCCTTCTTCCTCTTCCGTCTTCTGTGTTGCGTCTTCTGTCTTCTGTGTTGCGTCTTCCGTCTTCCTCTTCCGTCTTCCTCTTCCGTCTTGCGTCTTCCTCTTCCGTCTTCTGTCTTCCGTCTTCCTCTTCCGTCTTCCTCTTCCTCTTCCGTCTTCCTCTTCCGTTTTCCGTCTTGCGTCTTCCTCTTCCGTCTTGCGTCTTCCTCTTCCGTCTTCCGTCTTCCTCTTGCGTCTTGCGTCTTCCTCTTCCGTCTTCCTCTTCCGTCTTCTGTCTTGCGTCTTCCGTCTTCCTCTTCCGCCTTCCGTCTTGCGTCTTCCTCTTCCGTCTTCCTCCTCCGTCTTCCATCTTGCGTCTTCCGTCTTCCTTTTCCGTCTTCCTCTTCCGTCTTCCATCTTGCGTCTTCCTCTTCTGTCTTCCGTCTTCCTCTTCCATCTTCCTCTTCCGTCTTCCTCTTCCGTCTTCCTCTTTAGTCTTCTGTCTTGTGTCTTCCTCTTCCGTCTTCTGTCTTGTGTCTTCCTCTTCCGTCTTCCGTCTTGCGTCTTCCGTCTCCTCTTCCGTCTTGCGTCTTCCGTCTTCCTCTTCCGTCTTCCTCTTCCGTCTTCCTCTTCCGTCTTCCGTCTTCCTCTTCCGTCGTCCTCTCCCGTCTTCTGTGTTGCGTCTTCCGTCTTCCTCTTCCGTCTCCGTCTTCCGTCTTCCTCTTCCGTCTTCTGTCTTTCGTCTTCCTCTTCCGTCTTCCTCTTCCATTTTCCGTCTTGCGTCTTCCGTCTTGCATCTTGTGTCTTTCTCTTCCTTTTCCGTCTTCCTCTTCCGTCTTCCTCTTCCGTCTTGCGTCTTTTCTTCCGTCTTCGTCTTCCGTCTTCCTCTTCTGTCTTGCGTCTTCCGTCTTCCTCTTCCGTCTTCCTCTTCCATCTTCCGTCTTGCGTCTTCCTCTTCCGTCTTCTGTCTTCTGTCTTCCGTCTTCCTCTTCCGTCTTCCTCTTCTGTCTTCCGTCTTCCGTCTTCCTCTTCCGTCTTCCTCTTCTGTCTTGCGTCTTCCGTCTTCCTCTTCCGTCTTCCTCTTCCGTCTTCCTCTTTCGTCTTCCTCTTCCGTCTTCCTCTTCCGTCTTGCGTCTTCCTCTTCTGTCTTTCTCTTCCTTCCTCTTCCGTCTTCCTCTTCCGTCTTGCGTCTTCCCTCTTCCGTCTTCCCTCTTCCGTCTTCCTCTTCCGTCTTCTGTCTTGTGTCTTCCTCTTCCGTCTTCCTCTTCTGTCTTGCGTCTTCCGTCTTCCTCTTCCGTCTTCCTCTTCCGTCTTCCTCTTCCATCTTCTGTCTTGCGTCTTCCTCTTCCGTCTTCCTCTTCTGTCTTGCGTCTTCCGTCTTCCTCTTCCGTCTTCCTCTTCCGTCTTCCTCTTCCATCTTCCGTCTTGCGTCTTCCGTCTTGCGTCTTCCTCTTCCGTCTTCCGTCTTCCGTCTTCCTCTTCCGTCTTCTGTCTTGTGTCTTCCTCTTCCGTCTTCTATCTTCCGTCTTCCTCTTCCATCTTCCTCTTCCGTCTTCCTCTTCCGTCTTCTTCTTCCGTCTTCCTCTTCCGTCTTGCGTCTTCCTCTTCCGTCTTCCGTCTTTCTCTTCCTTCCTCTTGCGTCTTGCGTCTTGTGTCTTCCTCTTCCGTCTTCCTCTTCTGTCTTGCGTCTTCCGTCTTCCTCTTCCGTCTTCCTCTTCCGTCGTCCTCTTCCATCTTCCGTCTTGCGTCTTCCGTCTTCCTCTTCCGTCTTCCTCTTCCCTCTTCCGTCTTCCTCTTCCGTCTTGCGTCTTCCTCTTCCGTCTTCCGTCTTTCTCTTCCTTCCTCTTCCGTCTTCCTCTTCCGTCTTGCGTCTTCCCTCTTCCGTCTTCCGTCTTCTGTCTTGCGTCTTCCGTCTTCCGTCTTTCTCTTCCTTCCTCTTCCGTCTTCCTCTTCTGTCTTGCGTCTTCCGTCTTCCTCTTCCGTCTTCCTCTTCCGTCTTCCTCTTCCATCTTCCGTCTTGCGTCTTCCTCTTCCGTCTTCCTCTTCCGTCTTCCATCTTCCATCTTGCGTCTTCGTCTTCCTCTTCCGTCTTCCATCTTGCGTGTTCCGTCTTCCTCTTCCGTCTTCCATCTTCCTCTTCTGTCTTGCGTCTTCCTCTTCTGTCTTTCCTCTTCCGTCTTCCTCTTCCGTCTTCCGTCTTTCTCTTCCGTCTTCCTCTTCCGTCTTCCGTCTTGCGTCTTCCTCTTCCGTCTTGTGTCTTGCATCTTGTGTCTTCCGTCTTCCTATTCCGTCTTGTGTCTTCCGTCTTGCGTCTACCTCTTCCGTCTTCCTCTTCCGTCTTCCTCTTCCATCTTCCGTCTTCCTCTTCCATCTTCCGTCTCGCGTCTTCCTCTTCCGTCTTCATCTTCGTCTTCCGTCTTGCGTCTTCCGCCTTCCGTCTTCCATCTTCCGTCTTGCGTCTTCTGCCTTCAGTCTTCCGTCTTGCGTCTTCCGTCTAGCGTCTTCCGCCTTCAGTCTTCCGTCTAGCGTCTCCTGCCTTCAGTCAGGACAGAAGACTAAAGGCGGAAGACAGAAGACTAAAGGCGGAAGATGCAAGATGGAAGACGCTAGACGGAAGTCTTGCATCATCCATCTTGCATCTTCCGCCTTTAGTCTTCTGTCTTCCGTCGTGCGTCTTGCGTCTTCTGCCTACAGTTTTCCATCCTCCGTCTTCCGTCTTGCATCTTGCGTCTTCCGCCTTCAGTCTTCCGTCTTGCGTTTTCCGCTTTCAGTCTTCCGTCTTGCGTCTTCCATCTTGTGTCTTCCGCCTTCAATCGTCCGTCTTGCGTCTTCCGTCTTCCGCCTTCAGTCTTCCATCTTGCGTCTTCCGTCTTCCACCTTGCGTCTTCCATCTTGTGTCTTCCATCTTCCGCCTTCTGTCTTCCACCTTCAGTCTTCTGTCTTCCGCCTTCTTTGTTTTGTCTTCTTTCTTCCGTCTTTCGATTTCAGCCTTCTGTCTTGCGCTCTATTAATCAAAACTTGTAATCTTCCTTAAAGAGATTCTTAACCTCTTCCCGACCGCGTCACGCTGAGTGGCGTGGCCGTGGCGGCAGCCCCAGGACCGCCTAACCCCGATTATTTGTAAAGTCCTGGGGCTCTGTCTTGCAGGAGATCGCGCGCAGGCTGCACGCGCATCTCCTGCTCAGTGGGCGGAGCGTAGTGGTGGGGGATGACCTGTAACGGTCCCAAAGGCGGCATCTGACCTGACAGTGGGTCTTAGCACACGGTGGGCTTGATTCACAAAGCGGTGCTAACCTACTTAGCACGTCTAAAGTCTTTAGACGCGCTAACCAGGGTGCTAAGTAGGTTAGCACCGGATTTCTCAATCAGATCGCGCGCTAACTTTGCACGCGCAAAGTTTTATGCGCGCTAAGTCCCATAGGCTTTACGGGGCACTTCGCGCGGAGCGCCCTGCGCGCTGTGCAGTACGCGCGTAAAGTTTTACACGCATAAAGTTTTGCGTGCGTAAAGTTTTATGTGCGAAAAGCTTGTTTAGACGTGCTAAGGGGGTTTTCACAGGCGTGCTAACAGTTAGCACCGCTTTGTGAATCAAGCCCGGTGAGTGTTATCTCACTGGGGTGTGGTGACAGCTATCTCTCTCTATGTGCCTGATGTGATTACTGGTGGAGCAGGAAGAAGTCCAGTGTAGATGTGAATAAGAGACTTTTTTTCATCCAGTGGAACTGTGTGGACTTTAATGTAGTGAATTACTTCATGCATATTGCTTATTGTGTATTATTCATGTAGGGGAACACATTGAGTATTCAGCTGTGTACTGTGAAAGATTGTGAGCGCCAGCCTCTTATTTAATATAATTCAAATTTTTTTAAAGAGGTGGCGAACCGGCAAAACAGTTAGTGGAAGAGTGTGATTTGAACCAACCCCATATCAGCGCGAAGTGTGTTTTTAAGTAAGATATTATTGTATCGCCCAGGAGGTTAAAAGGAAATAAAGAAATATAGCAGCCTCCATTTCCCTCTTACTGCAGTTTTCCTTTAATTAGGCTGCATGATGTCCCCCAAGAACCTGAATTGAGAGGTATAGGCTGCCATATTTATTTCCTTTTAAACAATAACAGTTGCCTAGCAGTCCTCTTGATCCTCTGTCTTTAATACATTAAGGCATAGACCCTGAACAAGCATGCAGCAGATCAGATACTCTGATTCAGCTGACTCAGGTTTTACTGAATTAGCCATATGCTTGTTCCAGGGTTTTGACTCAGACACCAGCCCTGCTCTCCACGGATTAATCACGAGTAACCACGGTGGTTACGCGTGATTCAAATTAGCTCTAATTACCGCAGCTGAGCGGCTAGATGCGGCAGGGTTAATTACCCCTAATGCCGCTCTTCGTTTAGCGTTTCAATGAGGTGCAAGCGTCCGAATGGATGCGTTGCAAGCCTCGCTATGGAGCAATTTCCTCTTCCATAGAGAGGCTTGCAATGCATCCAATAGTGTAATAGTGTGGCAGCGGGCTCAGGGGCCTTCAGCTTTCCCATATGGAAATGCCGGCTCTGGGTTTGTGAGGCTGAACCTGAACTTTGCAGAAGCTAAACAGATATGGGAGCTGTAGAGTTACACTGCCGGCAGATAATGCATCTTAATTGATCAGTTGTTCTGCGCTCTTGTTAGCAACCCTTAGTTGCTGTGCATTTTCATGCACATTTGTATGTACTGGGCCATAAAAAATACATGCAGTAGCGCCTTGTGAAAAGCTTTTATTTAAAGGGACTCTGAGCAGTCGTTAAATAATGATGGTGGGTGGGCTTCCTTCAGCCCACCATAGGCTGCGAGGTCCCCTGGCTCCTCTCCCGGTCTTGCTGGTGGCTCCGTTAACGGCGACTTTCGGGCTGAAAGTAGTCTGTATACTTCCAGGAAGTAGACACTCCGTGTCATCACACCGGCTGGCGTTTCAGTCCTGCGCATGCGAAGCTAAGAGTTAGAAACCGCGCATGCATAGGACTGTCATGCTGGCCGTCGTGATGACGCGGAGTGTGGACTTCCTGGAAGTATACGGACCACTTACAGCCCGAAAGTCGCCATTAATGGAGCTGCCAGCAGGACCGGGAGAGGAGCCAGGAGGGCGCCGTGGGACCTCGCAGTCTACGCTGCTCTGGTGGAAGCCCCACTTAAGTACCAATTTCATTTTTAATGACTGTTCAGGGTCCCTGGTTTGCACAGAATCAGCTGCTTTTAGCTATATCGCAATGTACAGCTGATGTCCAGCGCAGGTGAAGGTATTTTCCATCTTTCCCTAAAGCCCGGTAAACACTTTCAATTTTGATTGGCCAATCACTGACCAAATTTATCACCTCCATGTAGTATGAGTTTCAACAGATATTGAATTCTATGAACAGATTGCATAGGTAATCTCTCATTTCTACACCGAGATGGTAAAACTGGTCAGTGATTGACCAATCATAATTGAAAGTGTGTACCTGGCTTAAAATAAAATTATTTAAAATAAACACATGATGTAGCTGCAAATGAATATTACATACTTATCTCACCGTCAGTTACTCTCAGAAGCTCACCATTTTCTTCTTACAGTGATCCCTTCCAGTTCTGACAAGATTAAGTCAGAAATGAAATATACCAGTTGCTGTCAATTATATATCAGCTGCTGTCAGTTACAACTAAATGTGCAAGGTAATGTCCATGTTTCCCTATGGCTCAAGTGGGCAATATAACAGTTTAACAGTGTGCTGACGAGGAAGCTGTTATGGGGTAATGGCCATTTTCAAAATGGAGGACGGAGAATTCCATCGATCACAGTGGACAAACAGGACGTCACGCAGGAGAGGAGAAAGAGATTGATGAGTAGACCTCATGGGAGGTACTGTAAGTATGACCTGTGTATGTTTATAATGACTTTTTATTTTCAGTTCAGGTTCTCTTTAAGGTTTAGCTTACATATATGCATTATAACTGCTGCATGCAATGTATTTGTCCATACAAAAGTGCATGAAAATGCACAGCATCTGGATGAGAGAGCACAGAACAACTGATCAGATAAAGTGTGTCAATTGTGATCAGATGCCAGTGTAAACCCAGCCATAAAGGGACCCTAAGGGCTGGCACCCACTATGGCATTTTTGGCAGTGTTTTGGGATCACTGACAATCGCCAGCGATTCCCAAAAACGTTGCCAATGTATCTAAATAGGGCTGAACCCACTAGTGCGATTGTGATTAGGGTTAATCGCAATCGCAGGGCATGCAGCATTTTGAGTGTGTTTGCGTTCAATGCTAAGTATAGAAACACTGCAAAATCGCTTTGAAAGTCAATTTTGTAGCGATTTGGGGGCGAGCATTTGTACATTTAAATGAAAGGCTTTTGTCCATAGCCCTGCCCCCTAATGGAAGAGGTCATAGGTGTTTCTCTAGGACCAATCAGAGAAGCTTCTGTGACCTCTTCTGCTAGGGGGCGGAGCTATGGGCAGAAGCCGGACATCGAGACACCCGGTAAGTATAATTAGCTTTATTTAAAATTCAAAACGCTCAGCCCCCAAATCGCTGCAAAATTGCTTTTTGAAAACGGTTTGCAGCACCTCTATACATGGCATTGAGTGCTTAAAATGCTGCATGTCATGCGATTGTGATTAACCCTAATCGCAATCGCACTAGTGGGTTCCCCACTATTTAAATACATTGGCAAAGAGATTTTATTCCTTTAAATCGCCAGCGATCCAAAAACATTGCCAAAATCCGAGCTTTGTGCACACACCTAATTTTCAATTAACCATTCACCCTCTAATAGGATTAGCACTGTCCAAAGATCTCATTGAGGGTTGGGAACACACTAGGCGATGAGTGACAGGTTGCGTTTTGCTGCATATGTGTTAATGCGTTTTTATTATCATTTTGAGTGTGTTTTATTTGCATTAGCGTTTACATTTTGCACGTGAGTTTTTCTTTCATTTTACTTTGCTTACATAGAAAAGTGCGTAATTTGAAATGCAGGTGGTCCTGTGAAGTAGTGTTACCGCGATACTTCACTTGCGGCCGCTAGTATGTTCATTTACATCGTTGTAACTATGTAAGTTAACATAGCAGCTGCAAGTGAAGTATTGCGATAACGTTACTCCACAGGACCACCTGCAGTTAGTTATGCGCGGTAGGCAAAGCGGGCCCTCCTTCACATTAAGCTGCGCTGCTAAGGAGCACAGCTTGATGAATCAGGCCCAAGGGTACACAGAGCTTGTGCCAAAGTAAGTGCTTAGCTTCTGATGGGAGGAAGCTAGCGGAGGCGGGGAGAGCGGCGGGGGGGAGCCTGTAATGGAGGAGAACGATCATTGACAAGCTACAGGAAAATGCAGGTCCTATTAAGATTTAATAATTCTGCCTCGGGTTCTCTTTAAAAATGGATTTTGAAAATGTAGTTCCACTTTCATGCTTTCCCCTGCACTGACTGATATAAGTGACGCGGTTGCTATAGGCAGCATCTCTGCACTGACTGATGCAGGTTGCTATGGGCAGCATCTCGGCACTGGCACTGACTGATACTGCGCCACATACATGCATCATGTTACCATATAGTAGATTAGATAAAGTAGTACCAGTATGAGCTGCTGGCTGGTGGGGAGAGCACACCTGTCTGCTCAGTGGGAGGGCCCTGCAGCCATACTACAGAGGCAGTATCAGGAAGCTTGGGAGGCTCCTATCACCTGTAGTGTCGGGGTTGGTATGAGCAGCACAGGCAGCCTGCTGTGCACAGTACTTCTTCCCCGCAGTGACCCACCCCACCAATACAGGCCTACCCTGCAGTCACTGATGTACCCAGCACCAGCAGTCACCTTGCTTTGATGAGTAAACCCCCTATTGCACTGTGTTTACCTAAGCAGCCTGCCATGTGCAGCAGCAGCGCCCCTGATCATGTGCAGCTCAGTCTGCAGCCACCTGCATCCATTACAGCAGCCCTGTCCCTTCCAGCAGCCTAGCCACCTTCATCCATTTACAGCAGCCTTGTCCCTTCTAGCAGCCCTGTCCCTTCCAGGAGCCTAACTACGGGATTCCCCAGACTACCAATATACACACACAGGTTCTCACAGCCCTCCCATAGAACTGGCTCCGAGTCCTAACCGCATCTATTTACATCAAGACATTCTATAGCGGCCACACGGGGGAGCTCCACACACAAGTTCCATGGACATTTTACAGTACCGGCCACAAGAGGGAGCTCCGAAAACAATGCTGCCGGCTTACATACGGGCTCCTGGATCCTGGCTGCTCAGTGTGATGCCTCCAGAGAGCGGACTCTCTTCCTCCTCAGCTGTGCAGAGCGGAGACTCCTCCTTCTCCTCCGGCTGGGAATCGCTCGAGCGTGCTGTGTCCGCGGAGGTCTGTGTGTCTCGTGCCGCTGCTGCTGTAGATGCCTCGCGCTTGTGACGTAGAGTTGTGAATCTCGCTCTCCTATATGTAATGTATACAATAACATTGCGTACTACAGTATACTGTGATCGATGCTATATACTAGGCATAGCATACAGTATATTGCCTGTCTGTGTAAATGGGAAGCACAGCTTTTTATTTGTTTCTGCAACTAGGTGTACAATACGTTTATGCTGTTACTGGGGACTTCTCATTCTGCTGCTGGACTAGCCTTACACTGATAACACAGTCCACTGGCGAACTCAGGGGGCTGTTCCGGGTGTCTGGAACCTCCCCCCTGCACTGAGCTGTGTATTCAGCCAGGGAAGCCTGCATAATATAAACAGCCTCATTCTCCCTCCCTTCTTACTTCTGGTGCCTCCCTCCAGCTAATAGAATGAGAGAGGCAGCCGAGCTTCCCTCACAACCCTCACAAGAAGATGCAGCCTGCAGTGAGAGAATGTTGATTATGGAGTCCTGGACTCTCCACAGCACAGAAGTGTCAGACATGATGAAATTAGAGTGCAGGCAAGCTGGTAAATATGCACAGCATGATGCAGAGCTTGCCTGGACTCAGGGTCTGTGGGCAAACATCTGTCTGGTCTCTCCCCATTGTTATAATGACTGCATGTGTGGATAACAAGCTGAAAAGTTTTTGACAGTCCCTAGACTCCAGGAGGGCTTCTTTCTGACCTGTGTGAGAGACTGACAGGGACAGGAGTCCGATTACAGGCAAGTAGCCTGTGTGATGTGGGACTTCAATACAGATAAGTTCTCTGCTCCATCTCAGGCTATTCTCAATTTCTCCACTCCTCTCTCTGGGCTAGTGCAACGCCAAAATGACAATAGCAATCGCTAGCAATTTGTGAGTGTGATTTTGTGAAGTGATTTTCAGAGCGATTTTTGAATGAATTGCTCAAAAACATGCTACATGCAGTATACCTGCGATTTTGAAAAAATCACAACGCTGCTGTGGGAACACCCACATAGGGTAACATTAGCCAAGCGCTTTTCAAATCACTGTTGATTTGAAAAACGCTCAGAAGCACTCTTGGTGTGCACCAGCCCTCCCTCATTCACCTTTGTTTCCCTCTTCCCCTAGAGCTGACTGTGTGTTCTTGTCATACAGGAAAGCTAAATAAAAGTGCAATCCTGGTGAGGCAAAATATTATTATTTAGTATTTATGTAGCGCCGCCATCTTCCGCAGATGCATATATCCCTGCATCATATGGGTATCGCTTGCGCTATGTGAAACTATGTAGCATATTCCACTGAATTGTCCAAACTAAGTCTATCTCCTGTTCCTCTCTCGGGTAGTTGTTCCAGCGCTGTACCCCGTTCACATTTGCTGCTACCAGAAGCCCTCAGAAACACTCGTGTCCTTGAGTACTTCCAAAGATAGGCAGCTCCGTAATATGCCAGCGCACTTTTGTGCATGGGCAGTATGGAGCCACCTGTATTCGGAAGCACTCGGGACATACGTGCTTCTGGACCTTTCAGGAACCCCCCCCTTAAAAATCCTGCGTTTGCCCCTGCAGTCCACTTCAGCTTACAGGAGGGCTATCTAACTCTGAGCTCACCTCCATCTCTACTGGGCTTTTATTTTCCCTGTTCCCCAGTTATCAATGCTGGTTCAGCTGTACCACAAAGCAGCCCTCAGATCCCATTTGTATAGCTGCTGAGCCATAAGATATCAGCAAAACTTCTTAGCAAGGCTTGATATGCTGGGGACAGGGGCGTCTCTAGCCATTTTTGTCACTCCATGCGAGGAAACCTGTGGCGCCCTGCCATCCCACACACCCAATCTTTCAACCATAAAACAATCATAACGCAGCAATGATTCACCTTAAAAAATCTTAATGTGGGCAGCCTTCACCAGAAAATAAGTGTCCGTGGCCAGCGTTCACCAGAAAATAATTGTCTGTGGCCAGCGTTCACCAGAAAATAATTGTCTGTGGCCAGCGTTCACCAGAAAATAATCGTCTGTGGCCAGCGTTCACCAGAAAATAATCGTCTGTGGCCAGCGTTCACCAGAAAATAATCGTCTGTGGCCAGCGTTCACCAGAAAATAATCATCTGTGGCCAGCGTTCACCAGAAAATATTCGTAATGTGGCCAGCGTTCACCAGAAAATATTCGTAATGTGGCCAGCGTTCACCAGAAAATAATAGTCTGTGGCCAGCGTTCACCAGAAAATAATAGTCTGTGGCCAGCGTTCACCAGAAAATAATAGTCTGTGGCCAGCGTTCACCAGAAAATAATAGTCTGTGGCCAGCGTTCACCAGAAAATAATAGTCTGTGGCCAGCGTTCACCAGAAAATAATAGTCTGTGGCCAGCGTTCACCAGAAAATAATAGTCTGTGGCCAGCGTTCACCAGAAAATAATAGTCTGTGGCCAGCGTTCACCAGAAAATATTCGTAATGTGGCCAGCGGTCACCAGAAAATAATAGTCAGTGGCCAGCGTTCACCAGAAAATAATAGTCTGTGGCCAGCGTTCACCAGAAAATAATCGTCTGTGGCCAGCGTTCACTAGAAAATAATCGTCTGTGGCCAGCGGTCACCAGAAAATAATCGTATGTGGCCAGCGTTCACCAGAAAATAATCGTATGTGGCCAGCGTTCACCAGAAAATAATAGTCAGTGGCCAGCGTTCACCAGAAAATATTCGTAATGTGGCCAGCGTTCACCAGAAAATAATAGTCTGTGGCCAGCGGTCACCAGAAAATAATAGTCTGTGGCCAGCGTTCACCAGAAAATAATCGTAATGTGGCCAGCGTTCACCAGAAAATAATCGTAATGTGGCCAGCGTTCACCAGAAAATAATAGTCTGTGGCCAGCGGTCACCAGAAAATAATAGTCTGTGGCCAGCGTTCACCAGAAAATAATCGTAATGTGGCCAGCGTTCACCAGAAAATAATCGTAATGTGGCCAGCGTTCACCAGAAAATATTCGTAATGTGGCCAGCGTTCACCAGAAAATAATCGTAATGTGGCCTGCGTTCAACAGAAAATAATCGTAATGTGGCCTGCGTTCAACAGAAAATTATCCTAATGCGGCCAGCGTTTCACTAAAAATGTCTAATTACCTGCAAAAAGAAAAGCATTTACTCACCTGTAGAAGACTCCTCTCCCTGGGCGAAGCTCCCCCGACGATCTTCCTGCAGCAGCGCAGCCAGCCTCCGAAAGTTCCGCGCTGACGGGCAGAGCAGGGCTACAAGAAGATGGCGTCCGAAGCCCTGTACTGGAGACACAAATAGTCTCCATTACAGGGCTTCAGACGCCATCTTCCCGTAGCCCTGCTCTACCTGCCGGAAGACTATGCAGGCTGTAACAGTGAGCTGCGGGGATGAACTGGTGCGGAGTCTAGTAGACGCCGCAGCCAGTTCACTACAGGGGTCGCACAGTCTGGCGGGGTAAGGTGGGCACTTCTCCTCGTCCTCCACCCGTGGCAGTGCGCCTCCCCCACCCGGCGCTCCGGGCCACCGTTTGTCCTTGCCTGGTGGCTGGGACGTCTCTGGCTGGGGATATCCTGTTTAAAGAATACCAGAGCCCAAAGGAAGATGAGAAACAGGAAGGGGGATGGAAGCTGGCGAGTTTAGTGAAATTGTATGTGAGTATGTGCCCTTATTAGGCCTGTTTTTCACAGGCGGCTGAAGTTCTCATTTGTCGCACAGTTCAGCCTCCTGGCTGCTGGACACAAGTGCCATTTGGTTGCAATTACATGCAGCTGGATGGAAGCGTTTGTGAACGCCACACACGTCACATTTGACATGCGATGGTGTTACCTGTCAGCCAAAATCCATCTCATTTTACCACCACCATGCTTATATGTGACTCCACGAGGTGCACCTCGACATGCAGTAGGTGGCACAGAGAGGGACACTGTGGTTAAAGGGGGCACAGGGGACAGAGGGGGAACAGTGTTTCGACTTAAAGAGAATCTGTACTCTAAAATTCTTACAGTAAAAAGCATACCATTCTATTCCTTATGTTCTCCTGGGCCCCTCTGTGCTGTTTCTGCCAATCCCTGCTGCAATCCTGGTTTGTAATTAACAGTTTTAGGCAGTGTTTACAAACAATAGACTGGCTTCTAACCAGAGTATCATAGGCTGAGAACAGCTTACTGTGTGACTGATGCAGAGCTTGGAGGGGGTGTGTAAAGCTTCTGCCAATGACAAGCAGTGCTGCACATTCCACACATTCCAGCCTCAACCCGACAGAAACCACAGAGGAAAGGAGATAAGATTTATTACAGAGACAGTGCAAGTAGGAAAGGATGCAGTAAGACAGACCACAATAGAACAGTAATAGGAACTTATAGGACAGAAGAAATAAGGCTCAAACATTTGTTACAGAGTCTCTTTAAGTATGGATTCAGGTTAAAAATTAAGGTGTGGGTCCTAATGAAGCACCTAGCTGGAAATAGTCTGCAATGTAGACTAGGGATGGTCAATGAGGTGCAATGATTGCTAGTTGATGTAGGCTTATGCAAAGTGTGAATCAATTGTAAATGTATGCAGCTTGAAAATGGGCCAATCCAATCTCATGAAGGTGGAATTTGATTGGTCCACTTTCAAGCACCATGCACCTGCCCTGCCAGCACATTCATCCTTCTCCTGTCCAGTCACTGCACCATGGCAATGCTCCCAGAATGCACCTGCCTTGCCAGTGCATTCATCCTTCTCCTGTCCAGTCACTGCACCATGGCAATGCTCTCAGAATGCACCTGCCTTGCAAGTGCATTCATCCTTCTCCTGTCCAGTCACTGCACCATGGCAATGCTGCCAGCATGTAACATTGATTTTAACATGCCAATGGGAAATAATTATGTTGTGTCATCTCATTACAGCTGGAAATATTGGGAGGCTCAAACACATGACTAAACAAGTCCAGCACACTCCGCCTGCTGTTTACTTTGCAATGACTGGAAGAACTTCATTCTCATGGGGCAAATGACTTCTTACTTCTAAGGCACGTGACTACCGAACTCGGCTACTTAGATGTGGTATCAGGTGGGTATGTGAATACCTAAATACTGCATCTGGGGCACATAGTTCCTTCATTCTGATACCTGGGGGCACATGGCTAGTTAATTTTGGTGTCTGGGGACTGGGAAACAAAGCTGCTCAATTGTAATGTCTGGGATGTATGGCTGCTGTATTCTGGTATTGTGGGGTGTATAGCTACCTCATTCTAGTATCTGGCAGCACATGGCTGAATATATTGTGAAAAAGGGAAAAACACTGTTTACTTTGGGGGCTGCATTCCTTGTTGGACGTCAGATTGAGCCGCGTTATATGGCGGTCAAAGCAGCCGCTCCAGGATAGTGATGGGAAGTACAGATCTTTTTAAGGATTCGGATCATTCGAATCGGATCATTAAAAAGATCCGAATCTTTGAACCGAATCATTTGAATCAATTTACTAGGGAAGCAGACTGGGGGTGAAATGACTAGCAGGACAGGACTTTCCCTGCACTGTACATTCTGTATGTTCCTGTTCCTTCCAGACAGACATCCACTGTGAACCGAATCTTTCATTGTGATGATCCGGATGATTCGACTCACAAAAAAGATCCGGATCAAATGAACGATTCGTTCATGATCCGGACAACACTACAAGTCCCACCAGGAGTCACCACAGTGCAGTGAATATTAATTAGCCATGTGGCTAGTCACTGAGCATGTGCAAGCAGTCTAACACAGCTGTACAGGGGTATAATGTACAGCATGCTGCACTTTCATTTAACGTGCAGCGTTATACCCTAACGCAAGGTGTGCACTGTGAACAGCACATTGATTTTACAGTGCTGTGACTTAGGCTGCGTTACTGGCTGCTGTAACGTGGGACTTTAACGTCCCACTGTGAAACCAGCCTAAACATTCGTTAAAACTGTGCATTCAGGAACCTCTCCAATATTACATATATTTTTGGTTTTCAGCACTTCAGCAGGTGAAAAAAAAAAAAAAAAGATATATTTACTAGGAGTACTCCATAATTGTGAAATAATACTTTTCTATCATTCTCCCAGTCTAAAGCCTCATACACACGGGCTACAACTGTCGCTGCAACCACGTGGCACGCACGTGTTGCGGCGACAGGTCGCCCCTGTGTATGAGGCGCACACCACGAACCGTCTCTTGTCAGAGCTGTCGCCAGGCGACTGACTTTGCCAATCGCCTGGCGACAGCTGTCGCCGCAACTTTGACGCAACTGCCGCTAGTCCGCCGTGTGTATGCGGACTAGCGACAGCAACTCCATACACAATGCATGGAGCTTCCGGCGAAGGGACGGCGGGGAGGAGGAACCTTCGGCGACGGCTTCCGCCGAATCTGTGTGTCCCTCTGTGCGCCGTGTGTACGGCTGTTGCACAGAGGGACCTGGCGACGAGCTGTCGCTGCTTTTTTTAAAAAAAAAATGTTATGGCTCTTGCCACAGCGGTGGCTCGTGTGTATGAGCCATAAGACTGTTTCTGGCATTGCTTGATGATTTTTAATTCACTATTAATACTTGTTCAGATGTATTTGTATATTATCATTTTTAAGCATCAAAAATTCTTATACTGTACACCCGGTGGTACACGTACCATGTGTTCAGAACCTAACAGCTATTGGGTTCTTAAAAGTTCTGCAACATTTATCTGGGTCATATCAGATCACAGTAAGTATTGCTAAAGGATGAATGAAATGGCGTGTGTACAGTTGCTGCAGCATACCGTACATGTAATGGCATCACCGACACTTTATAAAAATGTACTGTAGCAGTTACAAGACTGCTATATGACAAAACATCACTGCAACCTCAACCATTATTATAATTTCTGATTATCTTCCACCCTTATCTTTTTGCTCAAAGTGGGGAAAAAAAATGCATAGCACCACTAGGGATGCTAAGTAGGGCCCTGCCCAGCCATGATGGTTAGAGGCCAGCAGGAATAGTGACCTGTGAGAGGGATTAATCCCAACCTCCTCACTAACCAATCCACATGGGAATGATTCTGGGAATGAGGTGCTTTGCAAGAGATGCTAGGAAAATCTTCCCCTTCCTTGAGCACGACTTAGGGCCTGTTTCCACTAGAGCGAATCTGCACGAGTTTTCTGCATGCAGATTCGCATACCCAATAATAGTCAATGGGCCTGTTTCCATTTGTCAGGAAATCTGTGCGGTGGACTGTGCATAAAAAAATCTGCACAGCAGAGCAAGTGGAATTCGTACACCGCAAGGCTAGTGTGCAATTCGCCTGTAATGTAATTAATAGGAAAAACGCATGCGTTTTCGCATAAAATTAATGTAAAAGCACACAGGCACTGACATGGTTAAAATTTTATACTTATAAACCGATGCAAATTTTAACACGTTTTTGCATTAAAATTTGCATACAAACGCGTATGAATTTGCATCCGCATGCAAATTCGTTTTCGCGTTTTCCACAATGGAATCGCACCGCACTAGTGGAAACTTAGACTTAGGGCCCGTTTCTACTAGCGCGAATTCGCATGCATTTTCTGCATGCAGATTCGCATAACCAATACAAGTAAATGGGCCTGTTTCCGCTTGTCAGGAAAACTGAGCGTTTTGCTGTGCAGGAAAAATCTGCACAGAAAAGCCATCAGAATTTGCACACCGCACACTACTTGCGATTTGCATGTAATGTATTTAACCACTTGCCGACCGCCTACTTCATATTGGCGGCGGCAAAGTGGCAGCCCCAGGACCACGTAACGCAGATTGGCGTCAGGTCCTGGGGCACTCTCTGGCCGGGGATCGCGCGCTGGGATGCGCGCGCATCCACCGGCAATAGGCTCCGCCCACCCGCGACGTCAACCCGCCGGCCAATCGGAAGCGCCGGCGGGTTGTTAACCCCGCGATCGCCGCTACAAAGTGTATAATACACTTTGTAATGTATACAAAGTGTATTATACAGGCTGCCTCCTGCCCTGGTGGTCCCAGTGTCCGAGGGACCACCAGGGCAGGCTGCAGCCACCCTAGTCTGCACCCAAACACACTGATCTGCCCCCCCCTGCCCCCTGATCGCCCACAGTACCCCTCAGACCCCCCCCCTGCCCACCCCCCAGACCACCATTTGCACACAATCACCCCCCTAATCACCCATCAATCACTCCCTGTCACTATCTGTCAACGCTATTTTTTTTTTTTAGTCCCTAAACTGCCCCCTGCTCCCTCCTGATCACCCCCCCACCCCTCAGATTCTCCCCAGACCCCCCCAGACCCTCCCCCCCCCCTGCGTACTGTATGCATCTATCCCCCCTGATCACCTGTCAATCACCTGTCAATCACCTGTCAATCACCCGTCAATCACCCCCTGTCACTGCCACCCATCAATCAGCCCCTAACCTGCCCCTTGCGGGCAATCTGATCACCCACCCACACCAATAGATCGCCCGCAGATCCGACATCAGATCACCTCCCAAATCCATCGTTTACATCTATTCTCTCCTCTAAACACCCACTAATTACCCATCAATCACCCCCTATCACCACCTGTCACTGTTACCCATCAGATTAGACCCTTGCGGGCACCCAATCGCCCGCCCACACACTCAGATTGCCCTCAACCCCCCCCCCTTATCGATTCGCCAGTGCATTATTTACATCCGTTCTTCCCTGTAATAACCCACTGATCACCTGTCAATCACCCCCTGTCACTGCCACCCATCAATCACCCCCTGTCACTGCCACCCATCAATCAGCCCCTAACCTGCCCCTTGCGGGCAATCTGATCACCCACCCACACCAATAGATCGCCCGCAGATCCGACATCAGATCACCTCCCAAATCCATCGTTTACATCTATTCTCTCCTCTAAACACCCACTAATTACCCATCAATCACCCCCTATCACCACCTGTCACTGTTACCCATCAGATTAGACCCTTGCGGGCACCCAATCGCCCGCCCACACACTCAGATTGCCCTCAACCCCCCCCCTTATCGATTCGCCAGTGCATTATTTACATCCGTTCTTCCCTGTAATAACCCACTGATCACCTGTCAATCACCCCCTGTCACTGCCACCCATCAATCACCCCCTGTCACTGCCACCCATCAATCAGCCCCTAACCTGCCCCTTGCGGGCAATCTGATCACCCACCCACACCAATAGATCGCCCGCAGATCCGACATCAGATCACCTCCCAAATCCATCGTTTACATCTATTCTCTCCTCTAAACACCCACTAATTACCCATCAATCACCCCCTATCACCACCTGTCACTGTTACCCATCAGATTAGACCCTTGCGGGCACCCAATCGCCCGCCCACACACTCAGATTGCCCTCAACCCCCCCCCCCTTATCGATTCGCCAGTGCATTATTTACATCCGTTCTTCCCTGTAATAACCCACTGATCACCTGTCAATCACCCCCTGTCACTGCCACCCATCAATCACCCCCTGTCACTGCCACCCATCAATCAGCCCCTAACCTGCCCCTTGCGGGCAATCTGATCACCCACCCACACCAATAGATCGCCCGCAGATCCGACATCAGATCACCTCCCAAATCCATCGTTTACATCTCTTCTCTCCTCTAAACACCCACTAATTACCCATCAATCACCCCCTATCACCACCTGTCACTGTTACCCATCAGATTAGACCCTAATCTGCCCCTTGCGGGCACCCAATCACCCGCCCACACCTCAGAACGCCCTCAGACCCCAGCCCTGATCACCTCGCTAGTGCATTGCTTGCATCTATTTCCCCCCTCTAATCACACCTTGAGACACCCATAAATCACCTCCTGTCACCCCCTAGCACACCTACCCATCAGATCAGGCCCTAATTTGCCCCGTGTGGGCTCCTGATCACTCGGCCAAACCCTCAGATCCCCCTCAGACCCCCTTCCGATCACCTCCCCAGTGCATTGATTGCATCTATTTTCCCCTCTAACCGCCCCCTGAGACACCCATCAATCACCTCCTGTCACCCCCCTAGCACTCCTATCCATCAGATCAGGCCCAATACATCCTGTCATCTAAGAGGCCACCCTGCTTATGACCGTTTCCACAAAATTTGCCCTCTCATAGACCACCTGTCATCAAAATTTGCAGATGCTTATACCCCTGAACAGTCATTTTGAGAAATTTGGTTTCCAGACTACTCACAGTTTTGGGCCCGTAAAATGCCAGGGCAGTATAGGAACCCCACAAGTGACCCCATTTTAGAAAGAAGACACCCCAAGGTATTCTGTTAGGTGTATGATGAGTTCATAGAAGATTTTATTTTTTGTCACAAGTTAGCGGAAATTGGATTTTTATTGTTTTTTTCACAAAGTGTCATTTTTCACTAACTTGTGACAAAAAATAAAATCTTCTATGAACTCACCATACCCCTAACGGAATACCTTGGGGTGTCGTCTTTCTAAAATGGGGTCACTTGTGGGGTTCCTATACTGCCCTGGCATTTTAGGGGCCCTAAACCGTGGGGAGTAGTCTAGAAAACAAATGCCTCAAAATGACCTGTGAATAGGACGTTGGGCCCCTTAGCGCACCTAGGCTGCAAAAAAGTGTCACACATGTAGTATCGCCATACTCAGGAGAAGTAGTATAATGTGTTTTGTGGTGTATTTTTACACATACCCATGCTGGGTGGGAGAAATCTCTCTGTAAATGGACAATTGTGTGTTAAAAAAATCAAAAATGTGTCATTTACAGAGATATTTCTCCCACCCAGCATGGTTATATGTAAAAATACACCACAAAACACATTATACTACTTCTTCTGAGTACGGCGATACCACATGTGTGACACTTTTTTGCAGCCTAACTGTGCTAAGGGGCCCAAAGTCCAATGAGTACCTTTAGGATTTCACAGGTCATTTTGAGACATTTGGGTTCAAGACGACTACTCACGGTTTAGGGCCCCTAAAATGCCAGGGCAGTATTGGAACCCCACAAATGACCCCATTCTAGAAAGAAGACACCCCAAGGTATTCCGTTAGGAGTATGGTGAGTTCATAGAAGATTTTATTTTTTGTCACAAGTTAGCGGAAATTGATATGTATTGTTTTTTTTTTCACAAAGTGTCATTTTCCGCTAACTTGTGACAAAAAAAAAATCTTCTATGAACTCACCATACCCCTAACGGAATACCTTGGGGTGTCTTCATTCTAAAATGGGGTCACTTGTGGGGTTCCTATACTGCCCTGGCATTTTAAGGGGCCCTAAACCGTGAGGAGTAGTCTAGAATCCAAATGCCTCAAAATGACCTGTGAATAGGACGTTAGGCCCCTTAGCGCACCTAGGTTGCAAAAAAGTGTCACACATGTGGTATCGCCGTACTCAGAAGAAGTAGTATAATGTGTTTTGAGGTGTATTTTTATACATACCCATGCTGGGCGGGAGAAATCTCTCTGTAAATGGACAATTGTGTGTAAAAAAAATCAAATAATTGTCATTTACAGAGATATTTCTCCCACCTAGCATCTGTATGTGTAAAAATACACCCCAAAACACATTATACTACTTCTCCTGAGTACGGCGGTACCACATGTGTGGCACTTTCTTGCACCCTAAGTGCGCTAAGGGGCCCTAAGTCCAATGAGTACCTTTAGGATTTCACAGGTCATTTTGCGACATTTGGTTTCAAGACTACTCCTCACGGTTTAGGGCCCCTAAAATGCCAGGGCAGTATAGGAACCCCACAAATGACCCCATTTTAGAAAGAAGACACCCCAAGGTATTCCGTTAGGAGTATGGTGAGTTCATAGAAGATTTTATTTTTGTCACAAGTTAGCAGAAAATGACACTTTGTGAAAATAAACAATTAAAATCAATTTCCGCTAACTTGTGACAAAAAAAAAAAATCTTCTATGAACTCACCATCCTCCTAATGGAATACCTTGGGGTGTCTTCCTTCTAAAATGGGGTAATTTGTGGGATTCCTATACTGTCCTGGCATTTTAGGGGCCCTAAACCGTGAGGAGCAGTCTTGAAACGAAATTTCTCAAAATGACCTGTGAAATCCTAAAGGTACTCATTGGACTTTGGGCCCCTTAGCGCAGTTAGGGTGCAAAAAAGTGCCACACATGTGGTATCGCCGTACTCAGGAGAAGTAGTATAATGTGTTTTGGGGTGTATTTTTTCCACATACCCATGCTGAGTGGGAGAAATATCTCTATAAATTGACAATTGTGTGTTAAAAAAAGAAAACAATTGTCATTTACGGAGATATTTCTCCCACCCAGCATGGGTATGTGTAAAAATACACCCCAAAACACATTATACTACTTCTCCTGAGTACGGCAATACCACATGTGTGGCACTTTTTTGCAGCCTAACTGCGCTAAGGGGCCCAAAGTCCAATGAGCATCTTTAGGCTTTACAGGGGTGCTTACAATTAGGCACCCCCCAAAATGCCAGGACAGTGAACACACCCCACAAATGACCCCATTTTGGAAAGTAGACACTTCAAGGTATTCAGAGAGGAGCATAGTGAGTCCGTGGCAGATTTCATTTTTTTTTGTCGCAAGTTAGAAGAAATGGAAACTTTTTTTTTTTTTTTTTTTTTGTTACAAAGTGTCATTTTCCGCTAACTTGTGACAAAAAATAAAATCTTCTATGAACTCACCATGCCTCTCACTGAATACTTTGGGATGTCTTCTTTCCAAAATGGGGTCATTTGGGGGGTATTTGTACTATCCTGGAATTTTAGCCCCTCATGAAACCTGACAGGTGCGCAGAAAAGTCAGAGATGCTTGAAAATGGGAAAATTCACTTTTTGCACCATAGTTTGTAAACGCTATAACTTTTACCCAATCCAATAAATATACACTGAATGGGTTTTTTTTTATCAAAGACATGTAGCAGAATAACTTTCGCGCTCAAATGTATAGGAAATTTTACTTTATTTGAAAACTGTCAGCACAGAAAGTTAAAAAAGTCATTTTTTTGACAAAATTCATGTCTTTTTTGATGAATACTCGCAGCAGCAATCAAATAGCACCGAAAGAAAGCTGTATTAGTGACAAGAAAAGGAGGTAGAATTCATTTAGGTGGTAGGTTGTATGACTGAGCAATAAACCGTGAAAGCTGCAGTGGTCCGAATGGAAAAAAAGGCTCTGGTCCTTAAGGGGTTTTATGACTGCAGTCCTTAAGTGGTTAATAGGAATTCGTATTGCGTTTTTGCTATGCCAATTTTCCAGGCGAATTCACTTACGTTTTCATGTTTCATGTAAAATCACACAGGCACTGACATGGTTAAAATCGCATACTTACAAAAATACACAAACGCATGCGAATTTGCATCTGCATGCAAATTCATGTATGCGTTTTTCGCAAAGAAATCACACCGCACTAGTGGAAACTGGCCCTAAAGGACAAGATGATCCTAAAAAGTACCGCACCACTCACGAATATCTAATTAGAACACGAATCGGTCTTTATTAATACAAACAAAAGCACATAAACACTTAAAAGCCAGGTACATTAAAAGTAGCACTGAAAACGAGTATCAACAAATAATGATAATATTGATCATTCCAATAAATACAGATAAATGTGATACATGAAAAAAGTTCAAAAACCCGTAATTGCAAAAGTATAAATCCATTTATTGCTAAATATTCTATAAAAGATAACGCAGTGTGAACCCCAGAGTGCAAAACCCCCCTATATAAAAAGACCCAGGATTCAAGCCCCAACGCCACCCACAAGCAATACCCCTGACATGGGAGAGAAACCACCACAGGTAGACCTCCCTGTGATACATGGTCCTATGACTCCATGGTAGGCAACATATGGTTCAAACCCTATTGAAAGTACAATGCAATGGGCAGCACGGTGGCGTAGTGGTTAGCGCTCTTGCCTTGCAGCGCTGGGTTCCCTGGTTTGAATCCCAGCCAGGTCAACATCTGCAAGGAGCTTGTATGTTTTCCCCGTGTCTGTGTGGGTTTCCTCCGGGCACTCCGATTTCCTCCCGCATCCCAAAAAATACAGATATGTTCATTGGCTTCCCCCTAAATTGGTCCTAGACTACAATACATACACTACACAATACATACATACACACACACATATATATATATATATATATATATATATATATATATATATATATATATATATATATATATATTTTTTTTTTTACTATGTACAGCGCTGCGGAAGATGACGGCGCTATATAAATACTAAATAATAATAATACTGTATATGCATAAATTGTGCCAGCAACTTCCATATAAAGTGCAATTTGCTAAGAATATATATAGCATGGATAGTGTACAATAGGATGAGAATGAATCCCAAAAGTATAAGTGAAATATAAATGGCAAGAAAACAAACCAAGGATCCAAAAGGGACATGAATAGTGAAGCGTGTGGGCAGCAGTGAGGGAAGTGAAGGAAACAAGGCGCTCACAAGCACCGTGAGAGCAGAGCGCAGGCACCGCAACCAGATGTAGAAAAGGGAAGGTAGAAGCTGGCTGGAGGTGTGAGGGAGCTTATTGAGGAGAGCTGGGCGAGGCTCCTGACCGCCACACAAGGGCAATGTAAGTCTATGGGGACTTGCACACTATAGCGACACGATGCAGTGCGACAGAAGTAGCTAAATTGACACAAGGCTGCCGCAAACTCTGCAGTGCATTGCCGCATGATCCGTGCTTACCGCATGGATTACGGAACAGTGCAAGTCTATGGTGATGCGGTAAGTGTGAATCCGATTGCAGCAGCGGTGCGGCACATAGGCAGAGCGATGACATTTCAGTGACGTACTTTCTGTCCAGCAGGAAGTACATCACTGCGCGGGGGAAGCACTACACATATTACCCTGTTGGTGCACTTTGCCACAGTGTAATATACCTGGGGAAATGGTGCACCCTGAGCTCTCCTGCTGCAGGATGACTGCACTGCACAATGGCCTTGATTCACTAAAGCTACTGCCCACAAACAGCGCGGGTTATTAGCACACAGGTGCTACGCGCAGTCCTGTCAGCAAAGCGTGTGCGCTTAACTTATGCGACATGCTTCTAACTGCCGCGCGATGTGCTTGTAGTGCAACTGCGATACTCTGCTAGTGCGGCTGCTACAGTGGATTATGGCGGTTGTGCTACAAGCACATCGTGCAGAAGTTAAAAGCATTGCAGATAAGTTGAGAACGCACGCTACGCTGACGGGACCTCGTGCTAATATTAACTGGGGCTGTTTGTCCGCGGTAGCTTTATTGAATCAAGGCCTGTATGTCAAATTGGCCTTAAAGGGGCCCTGAGATGGGGGATAGAATAAATTCTCACATACCTGGGGCCTCCTCCAGCCCCCTTCGGCCTGATCCGTCCCTCGCTGCCATCCTCCGCCTTTTGGATTTACCGTGAAGGCTCCCATAAGTTCGGCTAGTTTGGTCGCGCACACACCCCCTGTCGCGCTCATATAGCTGGGAGCTTTCTGTGCCTGTGCAGTACTATGCAGTCGCAGAACACTCTCAGCCACGAGAGTGCAATGGGGGAGCATGCGCAACTGGCCGTACTTACGGAAGCACTTAGAGGATCCAGAAGACGTAGAATCGCGGAGAGGAAGCAATCACGTTTAAGAGGGCTGGAGGAAGCCCCAGGTATGTATGAATGTTCTCTATCCCCCGGTCTCAGGTACGCTTTAAGGAACTATCTTCTAAACTGTACAGTTTCAATACTGTGTAAGTACTCAGTGGGCCTGATTTGTCAAGACCAGCACAAGGAAAACTGATGCAAAAGTGTTGCAGTTGTCCTGAGCAATCCGTCAGAATTTCTATTTTATTTGACAGTTAATCCCTGATTGGTTGCTCTCGGCGGCATAATTACTCTACTTTATATTGCATTTGTGTAATAAATCAGCCGCAATACAGTCCTACACAACACTTCATAAGTCAGGTGCATACAATTCATTAAGCAGTAGAAGTATACATCAGAGCCTATAAGAAGGTGCCCTGGTGTATTATAGCTGTGGCTATGCCACCAGTCATGTAGGTATAGGAGTATTATGTTACAATGGAATGCACTGCAAGTCTCAGTGTGAACCAGCCCTTAGGTAGCATCTCCTAGGTAGCACCACGGAATATGCTGGAGCTTTATAAATCAATAACCCTGGACGTGTTTAAATCCAGACTGAAAGCCCCACCTGTTCAGTTTGGCATTTGCAGAAATATAACTTTTGTTGTGTGAAAACTTCATCCTACTTCCAATTACTGAATCTGAGAGAGCCTAAGCGCTTTGAGTCCTATGGGAGAAAAGCGCTATGGAAATGTCATTATATTGTATTATACGCTACCTGTCCTGTAGCAGCCTCTGCGCTGTGTCCGTAACCTTCCATGTGGCCTCTGTCAGACGTTATGCACCAGTTGTGTGTATGGAGAGCCTCGCGGGGGTTACAGGCATCACGCGCTGGCTGCTACAGGACAGGTAATGTATAAATGCGCACACGGGGGGGGGGGGCACATTTATATATTAGGGGGGCAGCGGCGGGCAAAGATGATTCCCTTAAAAGGACTACTGTAGGGGGGTAGGGGACAAAAAGATGAACTTACCTGGGGCTTCTAACAGTCCACCGCAGACATCCTGGGACTGCACAGCCACTCACCGATGCTCCGGTCCCCGCCGCCAGTTCACTTCCAGAATTTGCAACTTTAAAGTCGGAAAACCACTGCGCCTGCGTGGCAGCATTCTTGCTCCTGCTGACATCACCGGAAGTGTAATGCGGAGGCCCAGTACTGTCTGCATCTGTGCAGTGCACTCTCGGTGGCGGGAGCCAGGATGGGACTGCGCAGGCGAAGTGGTTTTCTGACTTTAAAGTCGTAAATTCTGGAAGTGAACCAGAGGTAGGGCCCAGAGCATCGGTGAGTGGCTGCGCGGGCACAGGATGTCTGCGGGGGACCATCAGAAGCCCCAGGTAAGTTCAACTCAATTTCTGCCTACTCCCCTACAGTAGTCCTGAAATCGGACGGGAATTCGCCTGCAGTATATGGGCAGCTTCAATGAACAGACAAATTTATCTGTAATCAGATTTGATTAGAGTTAAATTTGTCTTTGTCAAATCTGCCCATGATCTCCTGATGTATGGGCACCTTAACAGGTTTTTTTCCAGTCAGGACCCAGTGAGATTACTGATAAGGAATTACAGCCATAAACTACTTTACTCTAGGAAGCCCAGTTCTCTGCCAGGAGAGGATAGATATAAAAAAGGGCAATAGTTCATATAGTGTATTCTAGAACTCTGAAGGTGCGTACACATGCACTACCACCGGTAATGACGGGTCCACCGGACCCTCCCGCTGGGCAGACGTTCCAGCGACAGTAGTGCGTGTGTACAGTCTGTCAGGCAGACTGATGAGGCTGTTTCTGAACTATACTGTTGGCTGAACATCCGCCCAGCGGGAGGGCCCGGCGGACCCGTCGTTGCCAGCGGTAGTGCGTACACACCTTGAGACACAGAGACAGACTTACAGTCAGCTGAGACAAAACAATAATTCTGCTTTTTTAAACCTAAAATAAAACTGGGATATTGAAGTCTTTTTTTTAGGAGTAGGAGGATATATGCATTTGTTTACCTCTTCACTTAACCTTTTCGGGACCGGCCACCTACCCCCCCTTAAGGACCAGGCATTTTGCGCTGGAAGGGGGTGCGCACGTTTGGGGGGGGTCAGGCGGCCGGATCCCGTGTGTGGCTGCCTGGCATTGTGTCCCTCCTTGGTGGCCTGGGCCCCCCCCTTCTGCCAGCAGCCTTCACTTACCTTCCAGGCTCCAGCGATGAGCCGCACGGGACCCTCTTCTCCGGCCGGCATCTCCGTTCTGTCTGACGAGCAGTTCCGGGTCGCGGCTTGATGACGTCATCAAGCCGGGACCCGGCGCTGACGTCAGATGAAGCGGAGATGCCGGCCAGAGCGGAGGGGGGCGCCGATCGTCGCTGGAACGGCAGGGAGGTGAGTGGATCCTCTTCTTTCCCCCCCCCCTGCCGCCGCAGCTGTCAAACAGATCACTATGATCCGACGGCGATCGTAGTGATCGTGTGATCAGCAGCCATACGCGATGGCTGCTGATCACTCGGGGGAGATGTCGGCTGTCATATGACAGCTTAATCTCCCCCTCCGGGTGCGCACGATCGCGTCGGGAGCGGAAATTGCGGGCCGGCGTAGATCCTACGCCGCATCAGGCTAGAACAGCCACAAGTGCGGCGTAGGATCTCATGCACATGGTCCCGAAAAGGTTAAATAGGAACTCCAGTGAAAATGTAATTTAAAAAAAAGTGCTTCATTTTTACAATAATTATGTATAAATGTCAGCCAGTCATTCAGTGTTTGCCCATTGTAAAATCTTTCCTCTCCCTGATTTTACATTCTGACATTTATCACATGGTGACATTTTTTTTGGTCCTCAGTTTCCTGTGGGAGGGGTTTCATCACAATAACAGCCATACAGAGCCCACTGATCCGCTTGTGAAAAGGAAAAGATTTCTCATGGGAAAGGGGGTATCAGCTACTGATTGGGATGATGTTCAATTTTTGGTCACAGTTTCTCCTTAAGTGTCACTTTAAATGACAGGCAGCATGTCCCCTGAATAACATCAGTATGTCTTCCAAATCAGGTGATTAAAGCGGACCTGAATTCAGAAGTCCTCTCTGCTCTAAGCCCAATGTACACGATATGATTCTTTATACGATTCGATTACGATTCTATTTACGATTCGATTAAATCCGACATGTCCGATCGGGATTCAATTCAACTCGATTCGCCATTGTTTTGCAATGGCAAATCGAATTGAATCGAATCCTGATCGGACATGTCTGATTTAATTGGATCGTAAATAGAATCGTAATCGAATCGTAACGTGTAGATTGGGCTTAAAAGATACACAACAGCATAATAACCTTTAACATAAAAACATTTTTCTTACAGCTGATACAAATCTTAAAATAAATCTGCATTGTTTCTACTTCCTGATTCATGGAGGCAGACATATTGTGAAGCCCCATACGCACGCTCAACAGCGGGTTTTTTTTTTATGCAGTGCTGCATAAAAGTCCACTGTTCAGCATGTGTCTGGGGCTTTAACATCCAGGGCTTTCAAATGGGCTTATCTGCAATCTCTGCTAATAGGCAGTCATGTGACACAGGGGAGAGATCAGATTACATCTTGTGATTATGCACAAATGAGGGGGAATTAGACAGGCTAGACTCTCTAAATACATACAGGGTGCATTTCTCTCCGTTTTCCTTCTGTCCTGTGCAAGAGTTCAGGGCCCATTTAAGGGCCCTTTTCTACGAGCAGTTGATAGGCTGTGAAAAGGCTGTCAAACTCTCACAACAGCATGCCGCTGCGTGCTGCTGCCTGGCAACTGCTTACTAGCTGCCTGGTAACTGCTCACTGCTGCTGGGTAACTGCTTACTGAGCACACAGTTCAACCGCCTGTGGAAAAGGGCCCTAAAGAAAACCTAAGGCAAAAAAACAGTTTCATTTCCCTGGGGCTTCTGCCAGCTCCTGCAGCTGTCCTGTGCTCATGCTGTAATCCTGCCATGCTCCAGTCACCCACAGCCCCCTCTTTCAGCTGGATGCACAGCCCCGGTCTACGCACCTCCTTATCGCACCCCCGTGGACGGAAACTCTCTGCACATGTGTAGTGCGGGAAAATCTATACTTATGCACAGAACGCTCCTGGCAACGGAGCGCTATCGAGGATGTGAGCGGCCGGCAACGGGCATGCGCAGGGGCCACTGACTCGCTAGGTTGTCTGTCTGAAAGAGGTGCATGTGGGTGACTGGAGCATCGCACAATCACAGTGCGGGCACACGGGGGCTGCAGGGGGCCGGATGAAGCCCCAGGGAAGTTGAACTTTTTTTTTTATTTTCGCTTTAGGTTCACTTTAAACAGCTATATTATGTAATTATATTCTCAAAATAAAAATTCCTCACTCGGCAACATGTCCACAAATAACCTAATTAACCACCTGAGCGGTATGGATGAGCTCAGCTCGTCCATGACCGGCGCGGTGGATTGCTCAGGCCCTGGTGGGCCGATTTTTCACATGTTTTGCTTCGTTACACGCAGCTTCGTTACACGCAGCAAGACACCTTGCGCAGCCTGGCCGATCACCGCCAGGCTGCGCTATGGGGTGTATAGTGACTCCCCCAGTCGCCATGACTTCATCCCGATCGTCGCCATGTTGACGGGGGAAGCCAAACAGGAAATCCCGTTCTGAACGGGATTTCCCGTTTGCTCTGATCGCCGGAGGCGATCGGAAGGGGTGGGGGGATGCCGCTACACAGCGGCTGTCATGTAGCTACCGCTAGGCTAGCTACATGATTTTAAAAATGTTTTTTAAAAAAGTGCTGCGCCGCCACCCTGACGGATTTAATAGAACGCCAGGGTGGTTAAAGGACCACTTAAGTAAGGGATTTAGGCTGGCTCATTTGGGTGCAGTCTAGGTCTTCTACGCATGCGCGGACCTCCCATACATGCGTAGTAGACCCGGACTGACGCGACTGAGACAGTTACCGGGGCTGATAGCTGCTAAATGGCAGACTGCAGGAGGATGGCAAGGGCCTCAGACGACCTTATGGGGCTGGAGGAAGCCCTGGGTAAGTATCTAATCTTTAGAATATGCTGCCTCTGGTGTACTTTAAACACTCTCTCTCAAAACTCACTCAAGAATATGCTCTACCTTAGGCCATTTCACCTTTTGACCACCTTTTGTACTTCCTACAAGATAACCTAAAACACACTGCCTCTAGGTATGATTATTGTGTACTACACATCTCTTGATCCCCCCCCCCCCCCCACACTTATTCCTTTAGATTATACAGTAAGCTTGGAAGGGCAGGGCTCTCTCACCCTTTTGGATTTTGTTACTCATTTATTCAGATTAATTTTGTCACTGTAATTACCAGTTCTGTACTTTGTACTAACTCTGTACTAACTCTGTATTTTGTATATTGGTGTATACCATTGTCTGTATTTTGTACCCCGTTTGTTTCTTACTTTGTACAGCGCCACTGAATATGTTGGCGCTTTATAAATCAATAATAGTGTAACAACTGGGACGCTATAGATTTTACACTTTTCTGTGCTAATTTATCCAACTGTTGTACTTGAAACTGTACTTCAATAAAAACATAAAACAAGAAAAATGATGTGCCATGTGTATTCAAATCAAGCCTAAACTAGGGCTTTAATAACTTTATTTGTGAACTTAAGAGACCCTTTATGTACTGCATGTTTAATAGATTAAGAACCGTTCAGTTTGGGAAAAAAAAATAATGTACATTAAGAACAGGCAAATACTTTTCACAGCACTATGTATAAAAGATAACTATACTGAGGAAACAGCACATATAATAGTCTTATTAAAATGTAAATTGGTCTTTTACTGTCCATGTGATTGATGCAATCATTTTGTGACAAGTGGAGCAGATGCTCTTTATTTTGTCTGTTCAATACTTCTGCACACCGGATTTGAAAGTGATGTGTCATGATTCAATCTTTTCTGTGAACACTGAACATGGGAGGAGTACTTCACATACAGTAAGGGGCTCGGTTCTCTAAAGCAGGATAACTGCTATCACAGCAGTTATCACGCGAGCCGCCAGGTGCAACCTTTACTTTGCGTGATAAGCGAAGGTTTGCGTGCGATCACATGCGCTTTTCACGTGAAAAGCGCACATGATAGCGCGCAAACCTTTGCTTATCACGCGAAGTAATGGTGTTCGCGTGCAAACCTTTGTGTACGGCAGCTCGCGTGATAACTGCTGTGATAGCTGTTATCACGCTTTAGAGAATCGATCCCAATAAATGCCCTGCATTGGTCAAAGTGCTGTACCAGATTTACAGTATGGTTGTATGGTCACTGATGACATTTAACCTGATTCATTATTTAAATTCTCAATTTCACTTATTTGACACAGTTGCAATAAACTAAAGCATTTAAATACGAACGGCTCAAATACCGTAGCCCAGATCAACATAAGTCAAAGTAGTATACAAAAGTGAATAGCTAATTAGGACCAATAGCGCATTACTACACATTAGGGCCGGTGGTTGCTTTCCGCCCGCTTTGCATCCGCGATTGCCCCCCAGGCCGCCTTTCATTCAGTCATTTAGGGCCGGTCCAATGCCTGGTGTATTCAGGTTTGTTGTAAGGCAATGTGAAACAACATACACACGGACTACAACTGTCGCCGCAACCACGTGGACCGCGCGCGTTTCGGCGACAGGTCGTCCATGTGTATGGTGCGCGCGCCCCGAACCGTCGCTACTCAGAGCTGTCGCCGGGCGATTGGCGCCGCCGCAACTTTGCCGCTAGTCCGCGTGTGTATGCGGACTAGTGACAGCAACCCATACGCAATACACGGAGCTTCCGGCGGGGGGGGGGGGGGGGGGACGTCGGCGTCAGCTTCCGTCGCATCACTAATCCCTCTTCCGCCGTGTGTATGCGGAGGGACCTGGCGATGAGCTGTCGCCGATCTGTCGCGTACACGCTCCCGTGTGCTAGCGACCAGCTACATTTGTAGCTTGTGTGTACCCACCATAGAGACTAGCTGATAAAAGTGAAATTAGAGGCCAGGCAAGCTGGTAAATATACACAGCATGATGCAGAGCTTGCCTGGAGGGTCCATGGTCAAAAATCTGTCTGGTCTCTCCCCATTGTTATGACTGCATGTGTGGATAAGGTGTTAAACAAGTTGAAAAGTTTTTGACAGTCCCTAGACTCCAAGAGGGCTGCTTTCTGACTTGTGTGAGAGACTGGCAGGGACAGGAGTCCTATTACAGGCAAGTACCGTCTTTCCCTGAATATAAGACACTGTCTTATATTCTTTTTGGGGAGGAAATGTGTGCTAGGGCTTATTTTCGGGGGTGGGAGGGGCTAGACGCTTTGTGTATGGGCAGGTGCGTGGTCTCTTACCGCACCTCCCTTGTGGCTGCGTCCCCCTCCGTTCCTGGTAATTCCTCCGGTGGCAGCGGCATTGTAATGGATCTGTGAGGGCGCCCTTTGATCTTCACGCAGTACGCCAGGCCGGCTCTGCGCTGGCGCTCTCTTCCTGTCATCATGTGCGCCCGGCAGATGCGTCCCATTGATTAATCAATGTGCGCCTGGGACGCATATGATGACAGGAAGAGAGCGCCAGCGCAGAGCCGGCCTGGCGTACTGCGTGAAGATCAAAGGGCGCCCTCACAGATCCATTACAATGCCGCTGCCACCGGAGGAATTACCAGGAACGGAGGGGGACGCAGCCACAAGGGAGGTGCGGTAAGAGTCCACGCACCTCCCCATACACACAGCGCCCCCCCCCCAGCTAGGCCTTATTTTCGGGGTAGGCCTTATATTTCAAGCATGCTTGAAATATAAGGGAGGCCTTACTTTCGGGGTAGGTCTTAAATTAGGGGAAAGACGGTAGTCTCTGTCTGATGTGGGACTGCAATACAGATAGGGCTTGATTCACAAAAGAGTGCTAACTGTTAGCACGGCCGTTTGCACGCGATCGTGAATTTTTGCTTGCAAATGTGAATTTTCACGTGAAATCGTTATCGTTTCCACGTGCAAACGATTACGATTTCGCACGAAAATGGGCGTGCTAACAGTTAGCACTCTTTTGGGAATCAAAATTCTTGCAGGGGTCCCGGGGACTTGTAGTTACACCCCTGATATGCGCATTTCTGAGTGATTTTACAGCGATTGCAATTTTACCATGATTTTAATGCAAATCAATGGGAGCGTTTTTAAAAAAGCTAAAAGTGCTCAGAAAAGCGCATATAGTGTATCTGAGCCCTTAGTATTTGTACGCTGCGGGTGAGTTGGGCACTGGGAGCGCCGAATGACGGCTCTTCCTGTTGCCACTAAACTCCCTGGTGCTGCTCCCTAGCGTTCTGGACGAGCTGAGCTCGTCCAGAGACGCCGGAGGTCACCGCTCAGGCCCCGCTGGGCCAATTTGAATAATTTTTTTTTTAAACACGCAGCAAGCACTATGCTTGCTGCATGTCCTACCCGCTCGCCGCTGATCCGCCGCGAAACAGGCCCCGCCACCCCCAAGACCCAGTGCGCTGCCTGGCCAATCAGTGCCAGGCAGCGCTGAGGGGTGGATCGGGACTCCCTGTAATGTCACAACGTTCGTCGCCATGGCGATGGGGGAAGCCCTGAAGGAAATCCCGTTCAGAATGGGATTTCCGGACGGGTCTTTGCGGCGATCGGAGGGGTGGGAGGGAGGAAGCAGGGAGGGGGTAATCATGTAGCTAGCACTAGACTAGCTACATGATCAAAAAAAAATATGCACAAAAAAACGTTCGAGCCACGGGAATCAGAACACCAGGCAGGTTAAATACTATTCCCCCTCTGAGTCATTGTAACTCGGAAGGAGGTGTAATTTGGGGTACGCTTATCACCTAAGCCCCGAATTACCCTTACGTGCCCCGCGCAGCTTGTTATTGCTGCTATGGGGCTCCTGGTTTGGGTAACCGGTGCTGAGCGCCGTGCCCCAAAACCACCTGCTTTGCCTTCTCTTTGTATTCTTGTTATTAGAAACCATAACCTAAAGCTGGCCATACATACATCAATTGTTACTGACAGATTCTTTCACTATGATCGAATCATAATGAGTTTTCCACCTGTCAGTACTGAGTATGGATGTGGCCTGAAGGGTTTTATACTATAGTAAAGTGGGTCGTGGGCAGGCAGAGATGCACTACACTGACCACCAATAAAAAGCAGGTAAGCAAGGCATGAATGTTAGGGGGGGGGGGAGGAGGGGAGTGAAAAAAAGTGATGGAAGGAAGGAGGGGTACTGAAACTTTGGAAATTAGCTTTAGCGAGGCAGGGAATATGGTGCCAGGAGGGAGGTCAGTAAAGATGTTACCTGACTGAGGGAGATGGTGGTCTGGTAAAGGGGGAGGGGACATTCGAGATGGAAGAGGGGCTTGTTTGAGGGATTAGTAGAGATTTTGGTGAGAGAAAGGACATAAGTGTGGGGGGGAGGGAGGAATGAGCCTTGGGGAATTAAAGTGGCCATACATCTGTTGACTTGACAGACGATCAACTGTTTGATATTATCGAATAGGAAAAAAAAAGTTGGTGGAAATTGGTTGAATGTATCTATCTGATATGTTGGGAAATTTTGGGCCAATGTGGTTGTCAGGTACGATAATCACGGCGTGCGATAACCACGAATCTTAGACACGACGTAAACCCTGGCCGTTGTTCCTCAAAATGTATTATGTGCCCCCGGTGCCTGTACTTTACCCATCACACTGTCCCTAGAGTGTCCTTGCTGTATTTCCGCATTGGCGCTCCACGTGACTACTGGCATATACGACGTGGGGTGCGTGTGTGACGTCATTTGGGCTGGGGCTGCCATGATAATGGGCCTCTAGTTTGTTTTTCCCCCAGGCCAAAAGGTCCCAGTCCTCCCCTGCAACTGTCCCTCTTTTTATTCCCATTCTTTAAATTGATATATTACTAAATTTAAAATTGTTAATATGAAGGTAAATTAACCGGCAGTGCTTGCGGCAGTGGTGAGCAGGCGTTGGCTCGGTAGCACACCTCCTTAAACACGTGGCCAGAAGCGCTCTGCGAATTTACTCTACGCAGTCATGACTAGAGATGGCCCGAACGGTTCGACCACGAACTTATTCACGAGTTTGACCCGCCCCCTATACTACATCATTAGGCTCAACTTTGACCCTCAACATCACAGTCAGCAGACACAGGGCAGCCAATAAGGCTACACTCCTTCCTGGAGCCCCCCCCTTATATAAGGCAGCTGCGTCGGCCATTATTTCACTCGGCGTGGCTGCAGTAATTAGAGAAGGGAGAGGAACCTGCTGTAGACATAGGGAAAGCTTAGTTAGGCTGTTGTTAGGCTTGTTAGCTTGCTCTTTGCTGATACTTATTTCTAAGAAGCACCCCAAAACAGCTCTTTTGAGAGCTAATGTTCTTTTGATGTGTTTTTTTTTTTTGTGTGTGTGTGTGGCCCACTGACACTTGCATGTACAGCCCTGTCAGTCGCAGCTGGCCCTTGGTAATTGCTATACTGTGCAAGGCCCAGCACATTCAGTGACTACCTTTTCACTGCACCTGTGTGGGACAGCTGCATATTTGTAATACCAGTCACTGCATAACTGTTCATGTTTACTGCACCTGAGTGACAGCACGCAGTGTTATATATACCAGTCACTGCATACCTGTTCATGGTACCTGTGTGTGTGACAGCTGCACATTTGTAATACTAGGTTCGGTAGGGTTAAGAGACGCCCGGGCAAGGTGATGATATAAGTACAGTCTATATGACCCCACGCTCCTCTATACTACAATACTAGTCCAGCCCGGCCCCCCTCCCAGATCCTTCCCCTCTGTGAACCCAAATACCCCCCCCCCCTTATATTACCCACCCCACACCCACAGCATAGGAGATAATCTTTCTCCTCTCTCTGCCAACATACAGCAGGAGAAAGATAATCAGATTTATCCCCTATTTTACACATTGGCAATATACCATCAGGAAGATCTATGCGCATAATTAACTCTATGCCCACCTGGGGTACACACACTTGTGTGTGCATATATATATACAGTGGTTTGCAAAAGTATTCGGCCCCCTTGAAGTTTTCCACATTTTGTCATATTACTGCCACAAACCTGAATCAATTTTATTGGAATTCCACGTGAAAACACAAAGTGGTGTACACGTGAGAAGTGGAACAAAAATCATACAGTACATGATTCCAAACATTTTTTACAAATCAATAACTGCAAAGTGGGGTGTGCGTAACTATTCAGCAGCCCTTCCTGCTGGAAGGTGAACCTCCGCCCCAGTCTCAAGTCTTTTGCAGACTCCAAAAGGTTTTCTTCCAAGATTGCCCTGTATTTGGCTCCATCCATCTTCCCATCAACTCTGACCAGCTTCCCTGTCCCTGCTGAAGAGAAGCACCCACAGATCATGATACTGCCACCACCATATTTGGCAGTGGGGATGGTGTGTTCAGAGTGATGTGCAGTGTTAGTTTTCCGCCACACATAGTGTTTTGCATTTTGGCCAAAAAGTTCCGTTTTGGTCTCATCTGATTAGAGCACCTTCTTCCACATGAGCAGCTGTATTTGAACTGACATTAGATTACAACCAGGTGCACTCTATTTAGTCATTAGCACTCATCAGGCAATGTCTATCGGCAACTAACTGCACTCAGACCAAAGGGGGCTGAATAATTACGCACACCCCACTTTGCAGTTATTTATTTGTACAAAATGTTTGGAAGCATGTATGATTTTCGTTGCACTCCGCATGTGTAAACATCTTTGTATTGGCCTTTCATGTGGAATTCCAATAAAATCGATTCATGTTTGAGGCAGTAATGTGACAAAATCACCCCCCCTTTTTCTTTCTTGGGGTGTGTGTGTGTGTGTGTGTGTGTGTGTGTGTGTGTGTGTGTGTGTGTGTGTGTGTGTGTGTGTGTGTGTGTGTGTGTTATGCGTGTTATGCGCACACGTACACTAATAGTGGTGTGTGCGGATGTATGTGTGCTACTCATCTCCTATCTACATTAGAATGACAATTCTATTAGCAAGAGCACTTGTCCCCATTAAGTAGAAACAAGAATACAGTGGCTTGCAAAAGTATTCAGCCCCCTTGAAGTTCTCCACATTTTGTCACATTACTGACACAAACCTGAATCAATTTTATTGGAATTCCACATGAAAGACCAATACAAAATGGTGTACACGTGAGAAGTGGAACGAAAATCATACATGATTCTATTTTTTTTTTTTACAAATAAATAACTGCAAAGTGGGGTGTGCTTAATTATTCAGCCCGCCTGAGTCAATACTTTGTAGAACCACCTTTTTCTGCAATTACTGCTGCCAGTCTTTTAGGGTATGTCTCTACCAGCTTTGCACATCTAGAGACTGAAATCCTTACCCATTCTTCTTTGCAAAACAGCTCCAGTTCAGTCAGATTAGATGAACAGCAGTTTTCAGATCTTGCCACAGATTCTCGATTGGATTTAGATCTGGACTTTGACTGGGCCATTCTAACACATAGACATGTTTTGTTTTAAACCATTCCATTGTTGCCCTGGTTTTATGTTTAGGGTCATTGTCCTGCTAGAAGGTGAACCTCCGCCCCCGTCTCAAGTCTTTTGCAGACTCCAAGAGGTTTTCTTCCAAGATTGCCCTGTATTTGGCTCCATCCATCTTCCCATCAACTCTGACCAGCTTCCCTGTCCCTGCTGAAGAGAAGCACCCCCAGATCATGATACTGCCACCACCATATTTGACAGTGGGGATGGTGTGTTCAGAGTGATGTGCAATGTTAGTTTTCCGCCACATATAGAGTTTTGCATTTTGATCAAAAAGTTACATTTTGGTCTCATCTGACCAGAGCACATTCTTCCACATGTTTGCTGTGTGTCCCCCACATGGCTTGTGGAAAACTGCAAACGGGACATCTTATGCTTTTCTGTTAACAATGGCTTTCTTCTTGCCATGTTCAACACTGGGATCGCAAAAGGCAAATTACAATCGCCTATGGAATGTGATTGCATTTTTACCAAGCAAATGTGGCTCCATGTTGCAGTGATTGCATTTTTCGAGTCTCATTCCAGAGAATGAGAATTGCACTCTAACTGCCACCAACATGTTGCATGCAGTGCACCTTTGCTACATATGCACACCGCAGGCACTGCAAGGATTTACCACAGTGCATTGTTGGATACCGGCTATCAGCAAACAGCAAAAACGCGCCCCAACAAAAGCACACCAAGTGTGAACTGGCCCTAGAGAGAATTTGATTAGGGATTACAAATTGTTGCAACCTGCAGTGTAGAACTCAGGGGCATATTTAAAATGATTTCAATATACCCTCAATTTCTACTTATGGCCTCCTCCTCCCCACAGCCATACCAATCCTCACCAAAAAGTTACAAAGCATAGAAGCGCAAATAAAACAAAAAAGATGCAGGCCAACAATCGTAATTCTGGAAAATACCAATTGCACTAACAAAAACCCGGCAATGCAATTTACATGTTCATCGCCGTGCTGTTGCTATTGGCAAAATGGGCACGATACAATTTTTTAATCGTAACGTGCCTAATACAAAAGGCCTCTAATTAGTTGATCTCCCTCTAAGATCGTTTATTATTTTTTTTTCGGGCAGAGTACTTTGGCTAATCCAATTGGCTAAAAGTAAATCAAGTAAATCGCATTTTGGCCAATAGGATTGTAAGCCGGCCCACCATGGCAAGGTAGACTCTTAGGGCAGGTTGGGGTAAGGGAGTAAGAGAGGTATAGGGGATGGCAGTTTTGAAGAGGGATAAGGGGGATAGATGGTCATCATGGGTACCACTCTTACACCTTCAAGTGTAAAGTCTGGAAACACGACGACCACCTGATAAATAATTGGGATCCAATTGGACCCCTTAGGCCTGGTTCAACATTGGGATCGCAAAAGGCAAACCACAATCGCCTATGGAGTGTGATTGCATTTTTACCAAGCAATTGTGGCTCCATGTTGCAGTGATTGCGTTTTTCGAGTCTCATTCCAGAGAATGAGAATGGCATCATAACTGCCACCGAAATGTTGCATGCAGTGCACCTTTGCGACATATGCACACTGCAGGCACTGCAAGGATTTACCACATTGCTTTGCTGAATACCAGTTATCAGCAAAAAGAAGAAACACTCCCCACCAAAAGCACTCCAAGCACCAACAAATGACTGTGCATGATACAAAGTAAGTAAAAACATGGGGTGTATTGTAATACAGAAAAATGTATATACCAAATATAAACGCACTGGCTCAAAATTCAGACTTGGTAGACAAAGTAATTACAGTGACAAATGTTACATGATGAATAAAACGTATAACACATTTCAAGACGCAACATGTTGAGAGAGCCTTGTCCTTGTGAGCTTACAATCTATGGGAATTGGGGGGATGGGGTAGTAAACAACATGTATACCAAGAGGTGATGTGGTTTTTGGTTTCCTAGTGAGGAGCACAACTTGGCCAGAGGCTGATGTGGAAGTGGCCTAAGTTGGAGTGTGTATGCTTGTTGGAAAATGTATCTATCAAGTGTGATGATTTTTAAGGACCATATACTAGCACAGAGTAATAATTCATAGCAGCAATTCATAGCTGTTGCATGAACTGGAGAATTGTTGCCACCCTGTCATCCTATAAATTCTAACACCAGATTACTATCAAGTGTGACCATGTTTCAGGGCGGTATACAGTCACGCTCTGTCAGTCAGTTGTAAATGGTGGTGAGAAATGACTTTTGGGTACCTCTCCCATTTGTAGAGCTGCAGGACTGTCTTACAGGATGTATTCTCTGCAGAATCCGGCACCCGGCCTCCAGTACTGCAGAGTGGCCAGGATCTGCTTTCCTTTCCGTCCTCTTCCCCAATGTGCATCCATACTAGAACAGCAGAAAAAAGCACCACCTGAGAGGGCGTGTGCCAGAGGCTCCCAGCATCCTCTCTCTATACCCAGCTGAGTATTGTGAGGTCATCAGGTAATCCTGACCAGGGCAGTTTCTAGGCAAAAATACACCCAGGGCGGGGGGGTGAAAAGTGCCCCCCCCCACGTGGAGCCAGGTATAGGTGCCCGCAGTATAGGTTAGCAAGGTCTAGTTGCACTCAGTATAGGTAGGCAGCTATAAGTCCCCCCAGTATAGGCAGCCAGGCATAGGTGCCCCAGTATAGGTAGCCAGCTATAGGTCCCTACAGTATAGGTTAGCCAGGTAGGTGCCTCCAGTATAGGTATGCAGTATAGATGTCCCGGCATCGGTTAGATAGGCAAGTGTCGCCGCTATAGGTTAGATAGGTAGGTGCCCCCAGTACAGGTTAGCTAGGTGGGTGGCTCCAATATAGGTAGCCAGAATAGTTGCCCCCAGTATAGCTAGCTAGGTAGGTGCCGCCAGTATAGGCTAGATAGGTAGGTGCCCGCAGTATAGGCTAGATAGGTAGCTGTCCCCAATAAAGGCTAGATAAGTAGGTGCCCCCAGTGCAGGTTAGATAGGTAGGTACCTCAAGTACAGGTTAGATAGGTAGGTACCTCCAGTACAGGTTATATAGGTAGGTACCTCCAGTACAGGTTAGATAGGTAGGTGCCCCCAGTTATAGGTTAGATAGGTAGGTATGACAAAAAGGTTAGTCAGGAGCCTCATATACAACGTATCAAAAATATTTTTGTATTCCGAAAGCATAGTGTGAACAACCCCCCCCCCCCCCCCCCTCCCATTTAAAACCATAAAAATGGCTGCAGTTCCCATAGAGGATGTTAGGCCTAGCGCTAGATGAATTTGGAGTGCACTCCAATTATTCAATCATAAACAACAGTTACCAATAGCGTATTTGTTTGGGGGCCCCCTTTATGTAAACTCGGGATGCTATTAATCCTTGTGATGTTCTCTATAGGTATCCGGGTCATGTGCCATATGTCATGGATAGCATATGCTGAATAGACTTCAGCCTCTTACTTTAGCTCCACTTTTTATATGCAGAACATACCCAGCATATTTTCTAAGCAGACCGGCACTCACCTGTCCTTTTTGTATAAGCGTATTACGCTATAATGGCGGGTACTTCCGGCATTAGCAACATCCATATGCCAGGTTCCCTAGCGTGCCACTCGTCTGCCGCCGTCCGTTTATGTGCACCGGCTACTTCTGACGTTTCGGGCGTTTTGAAGCAGGAACTAGGATGCTGGGGGGAGAGAGCGAGGCCGTACACAGAGATCCGTCACATGATCGCAGCCTCACGTGACGCGTTTCACCCGGCGTCTGGTTTCTTCAGACAGGTAGGTACCTGCAATATAGGTTAGATAGGTAGCTGCCCCCAGTTAGGTTAGATAGGTAGGTACCAGCAATATAGGTTAGATAGGAAGCTGACCCCAGTATAGGTTAGATAGGTAGGTATCTGCAATATAGGTTAGATAGGAAGCTGACCCCAGTATAGGTTAGATAGGTAGGTACCTGCAATATAGGTTAGATAGGAAGCTGACCCCAGTATAGGTTAGATAGGTAGGTACCTGCAATATAGGTTAGATAGGTAGTAGAGATGGCCCGAACAGTTCACCGGCAAACGGTTCCAGGCAAACTTTCGGTGGTTCGCGTTTGCCAGCAAAGGTGAACTTTTGCGGAAGTTCAGTTCGCCCCATAGTGCACCATTATGGTCAACTTTGACCCTCTACATCAGTCAGCAGGCACATTGTAGCCAATTAGGCTACACTCTCTCCTGGAGCCACTCTCCCCCTTATAAAAGGCAGGCAGCGCTGGCTATTACACTCACTCGTGTACCTGCAGTAATTAGTGAAGGGACAGCTGCTGGCAGACTCTCATAGTGAAAGATTAGTTAGGCTCTTGTAGGTTTGTTAGCCATATGCGTTTTGTATGCGCTTTTCAATTGCGTTTTATGCTAATCCCTAGGAAGACAACAGGAAGTGGAAATGCATCAAAAAACAATTTTTTAAAATAAAACATATAAAAACGCATGTAAAACGCAAACATAAAAATTGCATACCATTGCGTTCCCATTGACTTTTATTATGTGCGTTTTTTAATATTATGCAAAAAACATGCATTTTAAAAATGCATGTTTGTAAACACATATGCGTTTTTATATGCATTTTTTCCTGCGGCCCATCAGCTTCCATTAGCGACAAAAACGCAGCGTTTGTTCTGCAACGTTAGCGTTTCTGCTAAGTGTTCACCTAGCCTGTATGTTCTCTATTCCATATACTTATTCCTCCTATATGCATCCTCTATGTATAACCAGCTGAGTATTGTGAGGTCATCAGGTAATCCCAGCATCCTCTATACCCAGCTGAGTATTGTGAGGTCATCAGGTAATCCCAGCATCCTCTATACCCAGCTGAGTATTGTGAGGTCATCAGGTGGGGAAAAAACAGCTGTAACTGATCAGTCAAGTTTTCATTTGGAAAGACAATTTACAGCATGTCGGGACTATTTGCATGTAAATGATAATGTATTCTGTTCTAGGGATTTGATTATATTTACTTCTTTTCATAATTCACACTGATGTAATGCTTCCTGAGTGAGGTCTGTTGGCCTTTTTGTATATATGGACTTTGCTTACCTTTACACACGCACGCACACACCACTCTGTGATCTTTTGTTAGATATTTGACAGGTATATATAGAGCCATCATTTCTGATATCATTTGGTATATCTGCTTACATTACTTTTTCTCTGGCTACTAATAAATATATATATATATATATATATATATATATATATATATATCTTTCATTACCATAATTGCTGTATTAAAATCCTTATGTAATTATGATTGTTGTTTAATTAATTACTAAAACATTCCTTCCTTCGGTTTGCGGCATCGGAGCTAGTGTTGTCCGGATCATGAACGATTCGGATCTTTGATCCGAATCTATTTTATGAGTCGATCATCCGAATCATCAAAATGAACGATTCGGATCGCAAAAGGGGCGGGGCCAGGAGCGACACGCCCCCTCTCAGCGGGCAGCGGGGTCCTGGAAGCAGGGATCGCTCTGTTGGATGGGAGCCAGCCTTGCAGGGAGACAGGTAGATGAGAGAGAGGGGACATGGATGCCACTGCCAGATATGTGTAGAGCACACATACTGGCTGCAATGTGCTGCCCATTATAGGCTGGCTGTTCCGTAGTGCTGCACAGTGATCACATTGGAAGCTTTTGGCTCAGCTCAGCACAGCTCAGTAACTTTGCAGACAGTGTGATTGCAGCGTAATATAATCCTCCTGCACTGGGCACTAAACAGCTGCACTTATCTTCTGGGAATGCTTTCTTTCACTGTGCGACCTTTTCTTTCAAAGTGTACAGATGAGCATGTAGGTGAAATACATGTAAAGCATATGACTTCAGCATGTGGGTATTACGCGCAAACATTTCTGCTCTCTGCTCGTCCCTCCTCCCTTCTCTGTCCACTCCCTGCCCTCTGTCCATCTTCTCCCCTTCTCTGTGTGTCCACTCCCTCCCCTTCTCCTGTCCACAGACCTGTCCTGCTGTTCATTTCACCCCCGAATGCTTCCTGTAGTAAAATGATCCGAGATTCGGATCAAAGATCCGGATCTCTTCAATGATCCGATTCGAATCATCCGGATCATTGAAAAGATCCGAACTTCCCATCTCTAATCGGAGCTGCGATCAGCGCCAGAGAAGCCCTGCTCGGCTCGTCGGTCTCTAGGCGAATGCCTCGCTCCCGCACCGGAGCTTCCTTTTAAAGCCACAGAGCGGACCACGTTGAGAACAGACACAGACCCCGCGCGCCGCTGCGCCACACTTGTGCTTCTTCTCCCGCCTCTTCGCGGGGTTTTTCAGGCGATCGGCGACCCCCAAACCCGGGACCACCCGCATATCTCCATCTCCGGACTCCCCACCCAAGAACCGAACAGGAATCGCAGAGAAATGCCGGCGCTTTCATGTGGAAATCCCCCGATCCATGGACGCCCCCTGGCGGTCACAGCGCCAGCGGTGGGGAGACAGCTGTTCGGGGGCAGATTGCAGTGGTGAGAGGGGGCAGAGAGGGGAGATCGCTGCCGGGAGTGGACGAGGGGTCTCTGGCAGACACGTGTAATGTTATTTGGGGCCTCCAGGGGGCGGTGATGGGGAGCTATGAGCAGTGTAGTGTGATTGAAGAAGCACAGAGGCTGTCACGTGACCCCGGAGCTGTCGGCACTGGAGGTTCAGATGCGGCTCCTCACGTGCAGAGGGGAGGGGCTCTGGCACATCCCCCCGCCCCCCATGCCTTTTTTTACATACAGCAAAGGTGGCTGCAAGAAGCCACGCCCCCGGCGCCGAGAAGCTCCGCCCCCCAATCTAGGACACTTTGGATAGGCAGCCCTGACAGGAATTTGGGAGCAGGTGAGAATGTGCATCCCCCAAAGCAGCACCCACACTGATCACCCTTACTGACCCCTCCTCCCCCCCAGCACCCACAGTAACTTCTCCTTCATCCACACACCCACACCTCTCCCTCCACCAATCACCCACACGGACCCCTCACCCCCCCCCCGCCTTCCCCAGAACCCACAGTAACTTCTTCCTCACCCACCCACACTGACCTCTCCCTCCACCAATCACCCACACGGACCCCTCACCCCCCCCCCCCCCCCACAGTAACTTCTTCCTCACACACCTACACTGACCTCTCCTTCCACCAATCAACCCACGCTGATCCCTCACCCCCCCCCCCCCCCCCAGAACCCACAGTAACTTCTCCCTCATCCCCCCACACACACTGACCTCTCCCTCCACCAATCACCAACACTGACCCCTCCCCCACCTCCAGAACCCACAGTAACTTCTCCCTCATCCACCCCCCACACCCACACTGACCTCTCCCTCCACCATTCACCTACACTGACCCATCACCTCCCCCCCCCCCCCACACACACACACACACACTGACCTCTCCCTCCACCCACACTGACCTTTCCCTCCCAACAGCACCCACACTGACCTCTGCCTCTCCCACCCCCCACACTAACCTCTCCCACCCCCCACAATCCACACTAACCTCTCCCTTCCCTGACAACCACACTGACCTCTCCATTCCCCCACCACTCACACTAACCTCTCCCACCCCACAGAACCCACTCTTACTTCTCCCTGACCCGACATTGGGTATCATTCATAAAGCATTTCCCAGAAGTCTAAAATACCGACAGCTGTGTTTTCCTGCACTGATTCTCATTACCGACAACACTTATGAATGATACCCAATCACACTGATTGATGAAGTTCCCCCTGTTGGTGTCTTTTGAAGCATGCACTTTACTTAACATTGTTTGTGTCTTGTTACCTCCCTCTTGGCAACCAAACAACAAAAAATCCCCCTCCTCTCTCTTTCTGAGTATACATAAATAATGGACACTATGCTTGCGGCGCATACAACTTATCAAACATTGAATTGGGTAGGACATGTACGCTATGCTTAGTGCCTCTTACCTGATTGGCTATATCCATATAGCTTTGCATTTACTTATTGTTTGAGTCAAACAGTAACGCCCCTTACTTGGGATGTCTCTGCTCTGCATTTCGTGCCGATTTTCCTGCTGTATTTTCAATATTATTATTTTGTTCATCACTTTATTTACATGTATATTATCCCTTGTGTACCATGATATAATGTTGTTTTATCCTTAATATTGTGTGACACTTTGTGAAAAAACTGTTGTTTTTAATTTAGGGACATTGTAATCAGCCCTGGTAACTATTTGCGTTCCAAGCCGGCATAGCACTTCCTGAAGTGACGCACCTCCGTTTGACGGTGACGCACTTCCGGCTGCCGGGCTTGGTTACCCATGTGCGCTTGCCATTGATGGGCATAGACCAGCACACAGCGACATAATGGATGCGCTACAGGGAAGGGAATCACGTGGACTCTTGCGCTCCATGACTCATTTTCAACACCGCTTGGAAGGCAGATATATTTGCGCTCCAGCTGATGATGTTCTTCACTCGGACAGCTTGTCCTATCAGAGCGCTCCATCCACGAAGGTCCCCAGCTCTTAAAGGGATACTTAAGTCAAAAATAAAAAATGATTTATACTCACCTGGGGCATCCCTCAGCCCCCTGAAACTGTATGGTGCCCTCGCAGCCTCGCTCCGATCCACCTGTCCCCGCCGGCGGCTACTTCCGGGTTCGGCGACAGCCGCTGACAGGCTGGGAACGTGAGTGATTCTCCGCGTTCCCAGCCGCTATATCATCCTCTATGTTGCTATAGCGTATAACATATACGCTTTTGCTGCATAGAGGGTGATATAGCGGCTGGGAACGCAGAGAATCACTCACGTTCCCAGCCTGTCAGCGGCTGTCGCCGAACCTGGAAGTAGCCGCCGGCGGGGACAGGAGGATCGGAGCGAGGCTGCGAGGGCACCATACAGCTTCAGGGGGCTGAGGGATGCCCCAGGTGAGTAAAAATCATTTTTTATTTTTGACTTAAGTATCCCTTTAAGCAACTCCTTTTCTTATGATACACTGCTCCTGAGGAAGTTGTTATCTTTAACCACGACACGTGTGGAGCGTCTGGCCCTCATCTGAATGCTGCTATCAATTCCAGGACCCTCCAGTATCGGTATATGTATGCTACAACCCCATAAATAACTTTTTGAATTGCATTACTGATCCCTATATGCACTGTTCATGCACTTTTACCTGAACACTCATATTCTTTGAGCATTATATCTATCCTTATTTCTTAGCACTTTGGTCACTGTTGGGCTTATTACTGTAGCATGTCATTTTCAGGTCTTGACCCGGGTCTGGGATTGCCTTACATTGGGCTCAAGCATTGAACCCAATTTTTGACAATTTAAGCAGTTACAGGGCTGATTGTTTACATAGGTGGTGAGACACTTATTGATCATTGGTCCGCAATTGATGTATTGTGGTGAGTTGCTGCTTGTCAGCTGTAATTTTTTAAATTATTTTATGTGTTCTTTGCATGGTGTCCAATAAAGATTGTTTACATTTGGAATGGTGGTGCAGCCTGTATTTCCAAGACCTCTTTTTTCTTTTTTATGGTTAAGGTATGATGCTTTTTGTCCTGGTAGCTGCACACCAGTACTATTGAGGAGTGCAGATTATTTCTATTGCATATCAATCCCAGTCACACAGTGACCAATTGGGCAAAGTTTGAGAACACTTCCATTAACAGTGTAAGAATGGCTGCAGTTTACATTTTCCCAGTGAATGTTGTATTTGTCTCCGCCCACTTTTTGGTTACGGGGATAAAAAGTATCCTATATGTTATTTCAGATAATGTACTATGTGTGTGCCAAATTTCATTCAAATTCCTTCAGCCATTTTTGCGTGATCAAGTAACAAACATCCGCACTTCCCCTTTTATAATATTAGTAGGATATGCTGCATTTTATATATGAACTGCATTTTCTATATGGGCTAATGTGCTTCATTTTCTGTATGGGCTAATGTGCTGCAATTCATATATAGGCTGCTGTTTCTATATGGATTAACCTGCTTATTTTCTATATGGGCTAACATGCTGCATTTTATTAATGGACTGCATGTTGTATATGGGCCAATGTGCTGCATTTTATAGATGGACTGCATTTTCTACATGGGCTAACGTGCTGCATTTTCCATATGGGCTAAAGTGCTGCATTTTCTATTTGGGCTAACGTGCTGCATTTTCTATATGGGCTAAAGTGCTGCATTTTCTATATGGGCTAAAGTGCTGCATTTTCTACATGGGCTAACGTGCTGCATTTTATTAATGGACTGCATTTTCTACATCGGCTAACAAGCTGCATTTTCCATATGGGCTAAAGTGCTGCATTTTCTATATGGGCTAAACGTGCTGCATTTTCCATATGGGCCAATGTGATGCATTTTATATATGGACTGCATTCGGAGCAGTGCTTTTCAGTGCTGCTAGATTTGGCGCAGCCGGCGCCACCATAGACTATTATAGGAATCACATCACACAGCGCTCAGTGAGTAACGTTGGGGCCGTCAAAAGACGGAGCTGAAGTTGCTTAAAAAACACAATAATTCGGCCTCCAGCAATCGCTGGAAGCCAAATTATATCATCCCCCCCCCCCCCCCCTATCCATGGCGGCCTGGAGGGGGAATAGTAATTAACATGGCCCGGACTTGTGCAGAAGCAGGATCAGCCATGTACTGGCTGTGTCCTGCGCCCAAGTCTACCGGCGCAGATTTCACATGTATGCACTGCATTTTCTATACTGGCTAACGTGCTGCATTTTCTGATATGTGAGATGGGCCCCTGTATTGGGGGAGGGGGTGGTTAGAAGCTGTACCCCCACAGCTCTGGAACCTCCTGCAGTCACTGGGGCTGCTCTCTGTGGTTACACCTCTGGTGAACAGTGTGCCCTTTAGCCTTTGCCATAAACAAACACTAGTAACAGAGTATGGTATAGATATTGTGAGGACTGCTTGAGTGTCCTGAACGTAACTGCACAACACTTATAAAGCATATACAGTATATTAGAATCTTGCTGCTTAAATACATTGTTCAAGTAGTCTGAAGTGTGTGTCCAGGTGCCCCAAATGTTCCTGGCATTCCCTTCAGCCATTGCACACTTTAGATCAGCATTGTCTGACAGTTATCTTCTATTGTTCTTCCTACACCTCCAGCTCACCCCTTTTCCCCTTCCCTTTCCGTACAACTGAACAGGCTGCTCAGCAGATAGCCCGCTAGCCTGTCTATACAGAAATCATTCCTAAATTACCACAAAACAAGTGTTTAGCATTTATTTCAATAAAACTGTACCCGACTGGTTTCACTGTTAAGTTTCATCAGGGGCTAAAAGAGCAAACGGCTGAAATGGCATATTTATACCTTCTAAAACTCATGCCGGTGGGGTGAGGCGGACATTTGGCTGAACGGCGTCCTGTGAGTTTATATGCTGTATATCATTTTGGGTCCCTGTCACAAGGGCCCTGATGTGAGTGATTGTTCATTAATGTTTTATTGGGAGTTTTATTGAAATAAATGCTTTCAAGAGAGATACACTTAGATGAGTTCTCATATATTCTTTGCATGCAACCACCGTGGGTACTACTATTTGAGTGAACGTGGACACCTTAGCCCAGTAATTAGAAGACGAGCTGGGAAGATACTGGCCGCTGGTCGTATGATGCCCTGTTTCAGACCCTGTAATTAAGGTCTGATAGAATCTGGTAAGCGCACTTGTTTTGTGGTGCAATATTGGTGGAGGAATTTGAGACTAGCGCCGCAGTTATACATCTTATTTATTGGAAGGACACTGAACTGGAGTGTTTTGAACTGTGGCAGCTTATCTCAATGAGAATTTTTTAACTGTTCAGAGTTTATTTATATGATTGCGCTGATATAGTTTATATATTCCTAAATTACCACCTTGAACTAATGTTTTTATGTGAATGGAGTAATTCATATTTTAATATCAATCAACATTTATAACAGTATTTAACAGTATTTATAAATTAAATGTACTGTTTCCATAACTCCACAGGCCTTTGTCGAATAAGTTCTGGATCGGTGGGATCAAGGAGGATTGAGAAGACTCTGAACTCTCCAGAGGCTTCCCACTACTGAGGTAAGTATTCAATTATCTTTTTTCGCTTCAGGTACCCTTGAAAGGATACATGAGGTGACATGATGAGATACAGTGACTTGCAAAAGTATTTGGCCCCCTTGAAGTTTTCCACATTTTGTCACATTACTGCCAGAAACATGAATCAATTTTATTGGAATTTCACATGAAAGACCAATACAAAGTACTGTACACGTGAGAAGTGGAATGAAAATCATATATGATTCCAAACATTTTTTACAAAAAAATAACTGCAAAGTGGGGTGTGGGCGTAATTATTCAGCCCCTTTTGGTCTGAGTGCAGTCAGTTGCCCATAGACATTGCCTGATGAGTGCTAATGACTAAATAGAGTGCACCTGTGTGTAATCTAATGTCAATACAAATACAGCTGCTCTGTGACGGCCTCAGAGGTTGTCTAAGAGAATCTTGGGAGCAACAACACCATGAAGTCCAAAGAACACACCAGACAGGTCAGGGATAAGTTTATTGAGAAGTTTAAAGCAGGCTTAGGCTACAAAATGATTTCCAAAGCCTTGGACATCCCACGGAGCACTGTTCAAGCGATCATTCAGAAATGGAAGGAGTATGGCACAATTGTAAACCTACCAAGACAAGGCCGTCCACCTAAACTCACAGGCTAAACAAGGAGAGCGCTGATCAAAAATGCAATCAAGAGGCCCATGGTGACTCTGGACGAGCTGCAGAGATCTACAGCTCAGGTGGGGGAATCTGTCCATAGGACAACTATTAGTCGTGCACTGCACACAGTTGGCCTTTATGGAAGCGTGGCAAGAAGAAAGCCATTGTTAACCACAAAGCATAAGAAGTCCCGTTTGCAGTTTGCCACAAGCCATGTAGGGGACACAACAAACATGTGGAAGAAGGCTCTCTGGTCAGATGAGACCAAAATGGAACTTTTTCTTCAAAATGCAAAACGCTATGTGTGGCGGAAAACTAACACTGCACATCACTCTGAACACACCATCCCCACTGTCAAATATGATGGTGGCAGCATCATGCTCTGGGGGTGCTTCTCTTCAGCAGGGACAGGGAAGCTGGTCAGAGTTAATGGGAAGATGGATGGAGCCAAATACAGGGAAATAATGGAAGAAAACCTCTTGGAGTCTGAAAACGACTTGAGACTGGGGTGGAGGTTTACCTTCCAGCAGGACAACGACCCTAAACTTAAAGCCAGGGCAACAATGGAATGGTTTAAAACAAAACATATCCATGTGTTAGAATGGCCCAGCCAAAGTCCAGATGTAAATCCAATCGAGAATCTGTAGCAAGATCTGAAAACTGCTGTTCACAAACGCTGTCCATCTAATCTGACTGAGCTGGAGCTGTTTTGCAAAGAAGAATGGGCAAGGATTTCAGTCTCTAGATGTGCAAAGCCGGTAGAGACATACCCTAAAAGACTGGCAGCTGTAATTGCAGCAAAAGGTGGTTCTACAAAGCATTGACTCAGGGGGCTGAATAATTATGCACACCCCACTTTGCAGTTATTTATTTGTAAAAAATGTTTGGAATCATGTATGATTTTCGTTCCACTTCTCGTGTACACCACTTTGTAATGGTCTTTCATGTGGAATTCCAATAAAATTGATTTATGTTTGTGGCAGTAATGTGACAAAATGTGGAAAACTTCAAGGGGGCCAAATACTTTTGCAAGCCACTGTAGACATGTCTATGTACAGCGCCAAATATACAAATAACTATGCTGTGTTCCTTTTTTTCTTTCCCTGCCTGAAAGAGTTAAACATCAGGAATGCAAGTGACTGGGTTGGGACTGGATGGGACCACAGCGTAACCCTCAGTGATAAGGAATTACAGCCATAATACAGAAAATGGCTTCTGAGAGCAGAAAATAGATTAAAAAGGGTCAACAGTTCATAGACTTTAGCTCTGGCATACTTCAATGAAGGGTTATTGAGCAGAGACAATGAAACAGTAAAAAACTTAAAAAGTAGATTTAAATATAAAATAAAACTTCTGCCGCTGAGGGAGTCATCAGATACTCACTTTGCCCATGCGCTGCGGCTACAAACTTCTTCCTGTTCTTGAGTTCCATCTCACATTAAGAGTGCTTCCTAGGGGACGCTCTTGCTGTGAGATGGAACACAAGAACAGGAAGAAGATTGTAGCTGCAGCGCATGGAGCATGGCCGAAGTGAGTATCTAATGACTGCTGAGCAGCTGCTGCTGCGTCCCCCCTGATCCTGACTACCTATACAGAGGCATCTAATACTGACTATTTATACAGCGGCATCTAATACTGACTATCTATACACAGGCATCTAGTACTGACAGAGCCGGATTAAGGCTAAATGGAGCCCTAAGCAAAGTAACTGATTTGGGCCTCCCCATCATGTCGTAATAGAATCAGAAGATGCAGCTGCACAGCAACATGCCGCAAACACCGGGGCAGCCGAGCTACTGGTTGCTATGTGCAAAAGCTCGCTTTCCTCTGTGGTTGCACAATGCAGGGAATAGCAGCGGCAAAATGCAGAGTGAGAGATGAATGGCTGGGACATTTGCACTCAGGGGCTGGGGCACCCCTGTGAAGAGGGCGCCAGATATTACAGCAGCAGCACTTTCCCCCTGCATCTCCAGCCTGGCAATAGCAGAAAGCTCTGGACACCACCAAACCGGAAGCCGTTCCCCAGACAGAATTACATAACCACCCCCACCACCGAACAACCGATTTCCTCCCAAACTAGACAGCCACCATGCAGCTTCCATCCCAGTGAATACGATAGTCCAGCAGAGAAGGCAGCCACAGCAGGGGAGAATGACAGCACCAGATGACTCACATTCACCTATTGCGATCCAAGCAATAGAGGTCCCGTCATCCGGAGCCCATCTGTCTCCTCTAGAGTGCTGCCGCTCTGTTACTACTTCCTACTTCCTGTCTGATCTGAGAATCAGGAAGTTCAGAGCGAGCGGCTGCACTGTAGAAGAGACAGATGGGTTTCAGACGACGGGATCTCTATCGCTTGGATCATGGATAGGTGAGTGAGCGTTTGCCATCTGCTGCTATCATTCTTGCTGCAGCTGTGGTTCTCTGTGGGAAGGGAGGGCGGAGTGGGCAGCAGGAGGGGGACCTAGGAGGAGAGCCTGGCTCTGAAGACAATCAGCAGCACACGGCATCATTTGACAAGACAAGACAAGACAAGTAACATTTATATCGCACTTTTCTCCTGGTGGACTCAAGGCGCCAGAGCTGAAGCCACTAGGACGCGCACTATAGGCAGTAGCAGTGTTAGAGAGACTTGCCTAAGGTCTCCTACTGAATAGGTGCTGGCTTACTGAACAGGCAGAGCCGAGATTCGAACCCTGGTCTCCTGTGTCAGAGGCAGAGCCCTTAAAGGGACTCCGAGCAGTGCCTGTAGGTATGCCTTTAAGCATACCCACAACTAATCAATTACATCCTCACACCTACCACCATGATGTTTGTAATTATATCCCCCTGGGTTCCTTATATTTCATTGCGTTGTGCTAAATCGAGCTGCCGACTTTGGAGAAAAGTCGTTCTGTGGCTGCAATTTCATTCACGAAAATAGCGAAAACTAAAAGGCATAGGGTGGCCGTTTATATATCATTGGAAAGAGGAGAAAGAGAGCTTTAAAATGATATGCATCTTTCCATAGTTACTGCACTGCTCAGAGTCCCTTTATCCATTATACCATCCAGCCACCGCTGACAGGATGTCGAGGGCTGGTTTATGTGCTGATGGGGCCCCTTTGACTCTTATTGGGGCCCCAAGCGACTGCTTTTGTTGCCTGGTTGGTAATCCGGCCCTGAGTACTGAATATCTATACTGAGGCATCTAATCCTGACTATTTATACAGAGGCATCTAATCCTGACTATCTATACCACGTGTCAAACTCTGGCCCGTGGGCCAAATTTGGCCCGCAGCGCCAGAAAACTTGGCCAGCAAGTGCTTTCCTGATTTTACATTGATTTTGGCCCGTGGCCATGCTCCCGGCTCCGCCCCCTCCCACAGTAAGTTTGCGCTGCCCTCCTTCCTTGTATGAGTGATAGAGCGTGATTACGCTAAAACACTTGCTTGCTCTGCCTAACTAATGACATGAGTGGTTTTACTTCCTGGCCGCCGCTCCATTACCTCCTGGAGTTGGCGATCCGTCCTGCACAGAAGTCCATTCCCCTGATGCTCTTCACATGCCCGGCGCCATGGCATGCAGCAGTGATGTGAAAACAGCAGGGCGGCTCCCCCAGTAACATCGCGTATATAGGAAGTACTTCCTGTATACGCGCCTTCTTTGTCGGAGCCGCTCTGCTGTGTTCACATCACTGCTGCATGCCAAGGCGCTGGGCATGTGAAGAGCATCAGGGGAGCGGACTTCTGTGCAGGACGGGCCGCCGACTCCAGGAGGTAATGGAGCGGCGGCCAGGGAAAAAGGGGCGGCAGGCTGGCTACCTACAGGAGACAGCTACCTATCTAATCTATACTGGGAAACAGCTACCTAATCTATACAGGGGGAAAGCTACCTATCTAATCTATACTTGGGGACAGCTACCTATCTAATCTATACTGTGTACAGCTGCCTATCTATCTAATCTATACAGGGGACAGCTACCTATCTAATCTATACTGGGGGACAGCTGCCTATCTATCTAATCTATACAGGGGACAGCTACCTATCTAATCTATACTGGGGACAGCTACCTATCTAATCTATACAGGGGACAGCTACCTATCTAATCTATACTGGGGACAGCTGCCTATTTAATCTATACAGGGGACAGCTACCTATCTAATCTATACTGGGGGACAGCTACCTATCTAATCTATACTGGGGGACAGCTGCCTATCTATCTAATCTATACAGGGGACAGCTACCTATCTAATCTATACTGGGGGACAGCTGCCTATCTATCTAATCTATACAGGGGACAGCTACCTATCTAATCTATACTGGGGACAGCTACCTATCTAATCTATACAGGGGAAAGTTGCCTATCTAATCTATACTGGGGACAGCTACCTATCTAATCTATACAGGGACAGCTGCCTATCTAATCCATACTGGTGGGCAGCTACCTAGCTAATCTATACTGGGGACAGCTGCCTATGTAATCTATACAGGGGACAGCTGCCTATCTTATCTATACTGGGGGACAGCTACCTAGCTAATCTATACAGGGGGCAGCTGCCTATCTAATCTATAAAGGGGACAGCTGCCTATCTAATCTATACTGGGGACAGCTACCTATCTAATCTATACAGGGGACAGCTACCTATCTAATCTATACTGGGGACAGCTACCTATCTAATCTATACAGGGGACAGCTACCTATCTAATCTATACTGGAGACAGCTACCTATCTAATCTATACAGGGGACAGCTACCTATCTAATCTATACAGGGGACAGCTAACTATCTAATCTATACTGGGGGACAGCTGCCTATCTATCTAATCTATACAGGGGACAGCTACCTATCTAATCTATACTGGGGACAGCTACCTATCTAATCTATACAGGGGACAGCTACCTATCTAATCTATACTGGGGACAGCTACCTATCTAATCTATACAGGGGACAGCTACCTATCTAATCTATACTGGGGACAGCTACCTATCTAATCTATACAGGGGACAGCTACCTATCTAATCTATACTGGAGACAGCTACCTATGTAATCTATACAGGGGACAGCTACCTATCTAATCTATACAGGGGACAGCTAACTATCTAATCTATACTGGGGACAGCTGCCTATCTAATCTATACAGGGGACAGCTACCTATCTAATCTATACTGGGGGACCGCTACCTATCTAATCTATACTGGGGACAGCTACCTATCTAATCTATACAGGGGACAGCTGCCTATCTAATCTATACTGGGGACAGCTGCCTATCTAATCTATACTGGGGACAGCTACCTATCTAGTCTATATTGGGGGACAGCTACCTATCTAATCTATACAGGGGACAGCTGCCTATCTAATCTATACAGGGGTCAGCTGCCTATCTAATCTATACAGGGGACAGCTACCTATCTAATCTATACAGGAGACAGCTGCCTATCTACTCTATGCAAGGGACAGCTACCTATCTAATCTATACAAGGGGCAGCTACCTATCTAATCTATACTGGGGACAGCTACCTATCTAATTTATACAGAGGACAGCTACCTATCTAATCTATACAGGGGACAGCTACCTATCTAATCTATACTGGGGACAGCTACCTATCTAATCTATACTGGGGACAGCTACCTATCTAATCTATACTGGAGACAGCTGCCTATCTAATCTATACTGGGGACAGCTGCCTATCTAATCTATACTGGGGACAGCTACCTATCTAATCTATAATGGGGGACAGCTACCTATCTAATCTATACAGGGGACAGCTACCTATCTACTCTATACAGGGGACAGCTGCCTATCTAATCTATAAAGGGGACAGCTGCCTATCTAATCTATAAAGGGGACAGCTGCCTATCTAATCTATACTGGGGACAGCTACCTATCTAATCTATACTGGAGACAGCTACCTATCTAATCTATACAGGGGACAGCTACCTATCTAATCTATACAGGGGACAGCTACCTATCTAATCTATACTGGGGACAGCTGCCTATCTAATCTATACAGGGGACAGCTACCTATCTAATCTATACTGGGGGACAGCTACCTATCTAATCTATACTGGGGACAGCTACCTATCTAATCTATACAGGGGACAGCTGCCTATCTAATCTATACTGGGGACAGCTGCCTATCTAATCTATACTGGGGACAGCTACCTATCTAGTCTATATTGGGGGACAGCTACCTATCTAATGTATACAGGGGACAGCTGCCTATCTAATCTATACAGGGGTCAGCTGCCTATCTAATCTATACAGGGGACAGCTACCTATCTAATCTATACAGGAGACAGCTGCCTATCTAATCTATAAAGGGGGCAGCTGCCTATCTAATCTATACAGGGGACAGCTACCTATCTAATCTAACAGGGGACAGCTACCTATCTACTCTATGCAAGGGACAGCTACCTATCTAATCTATACAGGGGACAGCTACCTATCTAATCTATACTGGGGACAGCTTCCTATCTAATCTATACTGGGGACAGCTACCTATCTAATCTATACTGGAGACAGCTGCCTATCTAATCTATACTGGGGACAGCTGCCTATCTAATCTATACTGGGGACAGCTACCTATCTAATCTATACTGGGGGACAGCTACCTATCTAATCTATACAGGGGACAGCTACCTATCTACTCTATACAGGGGACAGCTGCCTATCTAATCTATAAAGGGGACAGCTGCCTATCTAATCTATAAAGGGGACAGCTGCCTATCTAATCTATACTGGGGACAGCTACCTATCTAATCTATACAGGGGACAGCTGCCTATCTAATCTATAAAGGGGACAGCTGCCTATCTAATCTATAAAGGGGACAGCTGCCTATCTAATCTATACAGGGGACAGCTACCTATCTAATCTATACATGGGACAGCTGCCTATCTAATCTATACAGGGGACAGCTACCTATCTAATCTATACTGGGGACAGCTACCTATCTAATCTATACTGGGGACAGCTACCTATCTAATCTATACTGGAGACAGCTGCCTATCTAATCTATACTGGGGACAGCTGCCTATCTAATCTATACTGGGGACAGCTACCTATCTAATCTATACTGGGGGACAGCTACCTATCTAATCTATACAGGGGACAGCTACCTATCTACTCTATACAGGGGACAGCTGCCTATCTAATCTATAAAGGGGACAGCTGCCTATCTAATCTATAAAGGGGACAGCTGCCTATCTAATCTATACTGGGGACAGCTACCTATCTAATCTATACTGGAGACAGCTACCTATCTAATCTATACAGGGGACAGCTACCTATCTAATCTATACAGGGGACAGCTACCTATCTAATCTATACTGGGGACAGCTGCCTATCTAATCTATACAGGGGACAGCTACCTATCTAATCTATACTGGGGGACAGATACCTATCTAATCTATACTGGGGACAGCTACCTATCTAATCTATACAGGGGACAGCTGCCTATCTAATCTATACTGGGGACAGCTGCCTATCTAATCTATACTGGGCACAGCTACCTATCTAGTCTATATTGGGGGACAGCTACCTATCTAATCTATACAGGGGACAGCTGCCTATCTAATCTATACAGGGGTCAGCTGCCTATCTAATCTATTCAGGGGACAGCTACCTATCTAATCTATACAGGAGACAGCTGCCTATCTAATCTATAAAGGGGACAGCTGCCTATCTAATCTATACAGGGGACAGCTACCTATCTAATCTAACAGGGGACAGCTACCTATCTACTCTATGCAAGGGACAGCTACCTATCTAATCTATACAAGGGACAGCTGCCTATCTAATCTATACAGGGGACAGCTACCTATCTAATCTATACTGGGGACAGCTACCTATCTAATCTATACTGGGGACAGCTACCTATCTAATCTATACTGGAGACAGCTGCCTATCTAATCTATACTGGGGACAGCTGCCTATCTAATCTATACTGGGGACAGCTACCTGTCTAATCTATACTGGGGGACAGCTACCTATCTAATCTATACAGGGGACAGCTACCTATCTACTCTATACAGGGGACAGCTGCCTATCTAATCTATAAAGGGGACAGCTGCCTATCTAATCTATAAAGGGGACAGCTGCCTATCTAATCTATACTGGGGACAGCTACCTATCTAATCTATACAGGGGACAGCTGCCTATCTAATCTATAAAGGGGACAGCTGCCTATCTAATCTATACAGGGGACAGCTGCCTATCTAATCTATAAAGGGGACAGCTGCCTATCTAATCTATACTGGGGACAGCTGCCTATCTAATCTATACAGGGGACAGCTGCCTATCTAATCCATACTGGTGGGCAGCTACCTAGCTAATCTATACTGGGGACAGCTGCCTATGTAATCTATACAGGGGACAGCTGCCTATCTAATCTATACTGGGGGACAGCTACCTAGCTAATCTATACAGGGGACAGCTGCCTATCTAATCTATAAAGGGGACAGCTGCCTATCTAATCTATACTGGGGACAGCTACCTATCTAATCTATACAGGGTACAGCTGCCTATCTAATCTATACTGGGGACAGCTACCTATCTAATCTATACAGGGGACAGCTACCTATCTAATCTATACTGGAGACAACTACCTATCTAATTTATACAGGGGACAGCTACCTATCTAATCTATACTGGAGACAGCTACCTATCTAATCTATACAGGGGACAGCTGCCTATCTAATCTATACTGGGGACAGCTACCTATCTAATCTATACAGGGGACAGCTACCTATCTAATCTATACAGGGGACAGCTACCTATCTAATCTATACTGGGGACAGCTGCCTATCTAATCTATACAGGGGACAGCTACCTATCTAATCTATACTGGGGGACCGCTACCTATCTAATCTATACTGGGGACAGCTGCCTATCTAATCTATACTGGGGACAGCTACCTATCTAATCTATACTGGGGGACAGCTACCTATCTAATCTATACAGGGGACAGCTACCTATCTACTCTATACAGGGGACAGCTGCCTATCTAATCTATAAAGGGGACAGCTGCCTATCTAATCTATAAAGGGGACAGCTGCCTATCTAATCTATACTGGGGACAGCTACCTATCTAATCTATACAGGGGACAGCTGCCTATCTAATCTATAAAGGGGACAGCTGCCTATCTAATCTATACAGGGGACAGCTGCCTATCTAATCTATAAAGGGGACAGCTGCCTATCTAATCTATACTGGGGACAGCTGCCTATCTAATCTATACAGGGGACAGCTGCCTATCTAATCCATACTGGTGGGCAGCTACCTAGCTAATCTATACTGGGGACAGCTGTCTATGTAATCTATACAGGGGACAGCTGCCTATCTAATCTATACTGGGGGACAGCTACCTAGCTAATCTATACAGGGGACAGCTGCCTATCTAATCTATAAAGGGGACAGCTGCCTATCTAATCTATACTGGGGACAACTACCTATCTAATCTATACAGGGTACAGCTGCCTATCTAATCTATACTGGGGACAGCTACCTATCTAATCTATACAGGGGACAGCTACCTATCTAATCTATACTGGAGACAGCTACCTATCTAATCTATACAGGGGACAGCTACCTATCTAATCTATACTGGAGACAGCTACCTATCTAATCTATACAGGGGACAGCTGCCTATCTAATCTATACTGGGGACAGCTACCTATCTAATCTATACAGGGGACAGCTACCTATCTAATCTATACAGGGGACAGCTACCTATCTAATCTATACTGGGGACAGCTGCCTATCTAATCTATACAGGGGACAGCTACCTATCTAATCTATACTGGGGGACCGCTACCTATCTAATCTATACAGGGGACAGCTGCCTATCTAATCTATACAGGGGTCAGCTGCCTATCTAATCTATACAGGGGACAGCTACCTATCTAATCTATACAGGGGACAGCTACCTATCTAATCTAACAAGGGACAGCTACCTATCTACTCTATACAGGGGACAGCTACCTATCTAATCTATACAAGGGACAGCTACCTATCTAATCTATAGTGGGGACAGCTACCTATCTAACCTACCTATACAGGGGACAGCTACCTATCTAATCTATACTGGGGACAGCTGCCTATCTAATCTATACTGGGGGACAGCTACCTATCTAATCTAAACTGGGGACAGCTACCTATCTAATCTATACTGGGGACAGCTACCTATCTAATCTATACAGGGGACAGCTACCTATCTAATCTATACAAGGGGCAGCTACCTATCTAATCTATACAGGGGACAGCTACCTATCTAATCTATACTGGAGACAGCTACCTATCTAATCTATACAGGGGACAGCTGCCTATCTAATCTATACTGGGGGCAGCTGCCTATCTAATCTATACTGGGGACAGCTACCTATCTAATCTATACAGGGGACAGCTACCTATCTAATCTATACTGGAGACAGCTACCTATCTAATCTATACAGGGGACAGCTACCTATCTAATCTATACTGGAGACAGCTACCTATCTAATCTATACAGGGGGCAGCTGCCTATCTAATCTATACTGGGGACAGCTACCTATCTAATCTATACAGGGGACAGCTACCTATCTAATCTATACAGGGGACAGCTACCTATCTAATCTATACTGGGGACAGCTGCCTATCTAATCTATACAGGGGACAGCTACCTATCTAATCTATACTGGGGGACCGCTACCTATCTAATCTATACAGGGGTCAGCTGCCTATCTAATCTATACAGGGGTCAGCTGCCTATCTAATCTATACAGGGGACAGCTACCTATCTAATCTATACAGGGGACAGCTACCTATCTAATCTAACAGGGGACAGCTACCTATCTACTCTATACAGGGGACAGCTACCTATCTAATCTATACAAGGGACAGCTACCTATCTAATCTATAGTGGGGACAGCTACCTATCTAACCTACCTATACAGGGGACAGCTACCTATCTAATCTATACTGGGGACAGCTGCCTATCTAATCTATACTGGGGGACAGCTACCTATCTAATCTAAACTGGGGACAGCTACCTATCTAATCTATACTGGGGACAGCTACCTATCTAATCTATACAGGGGACAGCTACCTATCTAATCTATACAAGGGGCAGCTACCTATCTAATCTATACAGGGGACAGCTACCTATCTAATCTATACTGGAGACAGCTACCTATCTAATCTATACAGGGGACAGCTGCCTATCTAATCTATACTGGGGACAGCTACCTATCTAATCTATACAGGGGACAGCTACCTATCTAATCTATACAGGGGACAGCTACCTATCTAATGTATACTGGGGACATCTGCCTATCTAATCTATACAGGGGACAGCTACCTATCTCATCTATACTGGGGGACCGCTACCTATCTAATCTATACAGGGGACAGCTGCCTATCTAATCTATACAGGGGTTAGCTGCCTATCTAATCTATACAGGGGACAGCTACCTATCTAATCTATACAGGGGACAGCTACCTATCTAATCTAACAGGGGACAGCTACCTATCTACTCTATACAAGGGACAGCTACCTATCTAATCTATACAAGGGACAGCTACCTATCTAATCTATAGTGGGGACAGCTACCTATCTAACCTATACAGGGGACAGCTACCTATCTAATCTATACTGGGGACAGCTGCCTATCTAATCTATACTGGGGGACAGCTACCTATCTAATCTAAACTGGGGACAGCTACCTATCTAATCTATACTGGGGACAGCTGCCTATCTAATCTATACTGGGGACAGCTGCCTATCTAATCTATACAGGGGACAGCTACCTATCTACTCTATACAGGGGACAGCTGCCTATCTAATCTATAAAGGGGACAGCTGCCTATCTAATCTATAAAGGGGACAGCTGCCTATCTAATCTATACTGGGGACAGCTACCTATCTAATCTATACAGGGGACAGCTGCCTATCTAATCTATAAAGGAGACAGCTGCCTATCTAATCTATAATGGAGACAGCTACCTATCTAATCTATACTGGGGACAGCTACCTCTCTAATCTATACTGGGGACAGCTACCTATCTAATCTATACTGGGGACAGCTACCTATCTAATCTATACTGGGGACAGCTACTTATCTAATCTATACAGGGGACAGCTACCTATCTAATCTATACTGGTTACAGCTACCTATCTAATCTATACTGGGGACAGCTACCTATCTAATCTATACTGGGGACAGCTACCTATCTAATCTATACTGGGGACAGCTGCCTATCTAATCTATACAGGGGACAGCTACCTATCTAATCTATACTGGGGGACAGCTACCTATCTAATCTATACTGGGGACAGCTGCCTATCTAATCTATACTGGGGACAGCTACCTATCTAATCTATACAGGGGAGAGCTGCCTATCTAATCTATACAGGGGCACCTGCCTACCTAATCTATACAGGGGACAGCTGCCTATCTAATCTATACGGGGGCAGTGCAGTTTCTAGGCTAAAATGCACCCAGGGCGAGTGTGTAAAAATTGCGCCCCCCACCCCAAGCAAGGTATGGGTGCCGGCAGTATAGGTTAGCCAGGTCTAGTTGCACTTACTATAGGTCCCCCCAGTATAGGTAGCCAAGAATAGGTACCCCAGTATAGGTAGCCAGGCATAGGTGATCCAGTATAGTTGCCCCCACTATAGGTTAGCCAGGTAGGTGCCTCCCGTATAGGTAGCCAGTATAGTTGCCCCCAGTATAGGTTAGATAGGCAGGCGCCCCCGGTATAAGTTAGTTAGGTAGGTGCCCCAGTACAGGTTAGCTAGGTGGGTGCCTCTAATATAGGTAGCCAGAATAGTTGCCCCCAGCATAGGTTAGATAGGTAGGTGCCCCCCAGCATAGGTTAGATTAGGTAGCTGCCCCCCAGTATAGGTTAGATTAGGTAGCTGCCCCCCAGTATAGGTTAGATAGGTAGGTGCCCCCCATCGTAGGTTAGATTAGGTAGCTTCCCCCCAGTATAGGTTACATTAGGTAGCTGCCCCCCAGCATAGGTTAGATTAGGTAGCTGCCCCCCAGTATAGGTTAGATTAGGTAGCTGCCCCCCAGTGTAGGTTAGATTAAGTAGGTACCCCCCAGTGTAGGTTAGATTAGGTAGGTGCCCCCCAGTGTAGGTTAGATTAGGTAGGTGCCCCCCAGTATAGGTTAGATTAGGTAGCTGTATTCCTTTTGCGATGCTGCGCTCACATGTAATTGAATCTTCATACAGTTGTGTCACTCAAATGAAAAGAGAAATAAAAAACATAGCATAATACTGTATTGCAACAGTGCCACATCCCTCACACCCAGTGCCAGGAATTTGATCGTGAGCTCTGCCTGATTATGCCTCCACAGGTCACCAGGTCACACAGGTCCTCACCATATAGTATGGCCGCCAACCACAGACAGCAACTTTAGCACCTTTACACTTTTCAACCCGTGCAAATTTCCTCAGGCTTAACACCACCACCAACATGCGTGGCCTCTCACCTTCTGTTTTGCTGCCCAAATTATAAGACAGCAACTGCACTCAAAACACCCAGCGGATCTCTCACTGCCAGCCTCGAGTAGATGATTCCATAGGAACAGGAGTCTCACATCAGCCTAATAACTGAGAAGCTCCACATAGTGTAAAACCATTCGCTTTAATAAAAAGTTTAAAAGTAGTGCACTCACAAATTTCCAGTAAAATCAAGCATTTCAGTACAATCCTCCACGCCAGCTCAGTCCGCCCGTAGCTCCGCCCTACGCGTTTCGTGCATGCGCACTCATCAGGGGCTTGAGGCGCATGACCAGCCAGCGTCTTAAAATACTCTTACTTCCCTCCCATCATCCAATAGCCAGTTTCCCTTTCTCAAGATGGCCGCCGGAATACTTCCGCCCTGCACCATCCTTCTCAACATCCTATGAGAAATTGCCACGTCAGCAAGGGTCAGCCCCGTCACTACAATCCGCCCGCTGCACTTCCATTGGGAGGCCAGCCACGGCTATTCACGCCCAGGGTTCCGCCCCCAAACATCATCTCATGGCTAGTGTTTTCAACATGCCGATAATCCAGCGCTATGATTGGCTCAAAAGCGGAGCCTTCCGCAACAATACGGAATTCTTAGTTGTTTTCAGCCTTTTGCATATAATACGGTCCGCTCCTCAAACCCCTCATGATATCAGTATAGTTTATCACATTCTTTACCTCATCATACTCCACAATATCAATTTTCCACATACCCCCAAAGCATCATTATTATCATAAAACCTAAAGACATAGTTTCTTCCCAAACACAGTAATGTTTATCATCCCCACATGGTTATACATTAGTTTTTATTTTTACCATTATCTACCTCATCTCCCATCCAGTACCCAATAATCCACTCCAACTAAGCAAATCGATTTGTTTCTTCTCATTCTGTCCAATGGCCCGGAACCCAGCCGCTGCATACACCCACACCCCCCACTCACATGGCAGAGTGCAAGTGGATACAGCATCAAGGGCCAGCATCACCGGACACATGGATAAGTGATGCCAAAAAACACACACAGTACCCAGGAGAGTCACCCCCACCCCACACCCTAACAGCAACAGTACAACCAATAGCAAAAACAGAGACCGAACCCCATGTTACAAATGGGGTATATGTGTGTCCCAAAAAATAGGGGCACACATCTACCCCACACCTCCCTAATCATTCGAAATGAAACAATTCAAATCGAACTCGACATTTAGGCCTCTCGGGTGCAGCGTTTGAAGTTCATGAATCCAGCGTGACTCCATCTTAGATAATTCCCTAACTTTATTACATCCTCTCCAACTCCCCCTTAGCCTATCGATTCCACAAAAATTCATCATGCCCGGGTCCCGCCCATGTTGTTCAGCAAAATGTTTAGACATATTATGTGCAGGGTTGCCTTTTTTGATATTTCTAACGTGCTCACCAATCCGATCCTTAAGTTTCCTTGTGGTCCTCCCAATATATTGGTGTCCACAGGGACACCAACACATATATACAACATGAGTGGTGCTGCAAGTGATGCAGTCCCTTAGTTCATATTTCTTCCCATTGGCCTTTCCCACAACTTCATTACGTTTCTGTGCCTGCGACTCTGTGCAACCTATGCATTTTCTACATGGATAGAACCCTTTGTTCCCCATCATATCTCCCCTACATCTTTTTGGTCCATCGATGAAACTTGGAACTAGGATCTGCTGCAGATTTTTTGCCTTCTTATAAATAAACCGTGGTTGAGGCGGTATATTCCGTCCCAACACCGTGTCGGCCCTCAGCACATTCCAGTGCCTCCTAACTATACGTTCAACCTCACCATGCCTGGAATTATAGTCAAGTAGCATTGCATATTCCTGTCTCCCACTTCCATCCTTAGTGTTCCTCCCATTTTCCAGAATCTGTCCTCTATCCATTTTCTCAGCAGCATCACGTATCCTTCCCAATGTCTCCCTCTCATACCCCTTTTCCACAAACCTCTCTATCAACATGTCTGTCTGTTCTCTATAGTCCGAGATCTCAGAACAATTACGTCGTATTCTAAGCATCTGCCCTTTAGGTATATTAGTAAGCCACTTCTTATGATGACAGCTGGAATATGGGATATACCCGTTCCTATCTGTTTTCTTGAAATAGGTCCGCATCTGCAGCTTATCTCCCCTCCTATATAGGTCCAAATCAAGGAAGCAAATTCTGTTCTCATCACTCTCCACCGCTAATCTAATGCCCCTCTGGTTGGAATTAAGCCATTCCACATATTGATCCAATTCCAGTCTACTCCCTTTCCAGACGATACACAGGTCGTCTATATACCTGAACCAGTATCTCACTGGTTGGCTATTGCTATTTTCCAACACCTGTCGCTCCCACTCATCCATAAAAATATTTGCTAGACTGGGTGCAAATTTTGCCCCCATCGCGCATCCCGTTATCTGCCGAAAAAAATGTCCTGCATACCAAAAATAGTTATGCTGTAAAACAAACTTTAACAGCTGGAGGATAAACAGAATTTGCTCCCTCCTTAATACACCATCCATCCTTAGAGCTCTTTCTACTGCCTTTATTCCCAGATCATGCGGAATTATTGTATATAGAGAGGCTACATCAGCTGTTACTAAAAGATCATCTTCACCTAACGTGATTTTTTCTACCTCTTTGATCATTTGCTTCGTATCTTTAATCAAATATGGGAGTTTTTGTACAATAGGCTGTAAGAACTTATCAATATACTCACCTATTCTCTGATTTAGGGACTCTATCCCGCTAATTATGGGCCTACCCGGGGGTCTTTCCAGATCCTTGTGTATTTTTGGATTCTGATATATCACAGGTATCCTTGGCACATCAATCATAAGATATTTGAACTCTGAATCATCAATTATCCCCTCATCAAGCCCTCCCTTCAGAATATCTCTTAATATCCCTTTATATTGTCTAGTGGGGTCTCCCCTAAGTTTCTCATAGGTTGCACCGTCCCCAACTATCCTATCTAATTCATCAGTATACTGGTCCTTTCTCATCACCACAACACCACCTCCTTTGTCAGCAGGCCTGATCAGCAGGTCCTTTCTTTCAGCTAGTCTAAGTGCTGTCACTAACTCACCATCCTTCCTCTGATCACCCAATTTCTCTAAATCCGTCGTGACCAATCTTCTGAATACTTCAACTGTACTTCCCATACTATGTGTATTTGGATTGAATAGGGACTTATTTTTTAGTCCTGTGTGCACATAATCAGGGACTGGTCTATCATTATTCCTATTGATGGCTTCTTTAGATAAGAAATATTTTTTAATATTAAGTTTCCTAACGTACTTCTGTATATTGATGTACGTACCAAATTTGTCTAATCCCTGCTTGGGGGCATACTTCAGACCTTTATCCAAAATGGCCATCTCTTCCGGTTTCAGCTGGACCTGACTAATATTAAAGATACCCTTTCCCTTCACCTTCTTCTCTTTTCTTCTCCCCCCTCTGCACCCTCTTCTATTCCTCGCTTTCTGCCCCCTCCCCCAGGGTCCACCTCCCCCTCCCCCACTCGCTGCCTCCTCACTTCGTCCCAAATTTTCCCAAAAAAATCATCATCAGCATCATTCAGTGGATCAAACCGATTTTGTGTGGGTACATAGTTGGGTATCTCATTCCTCTGATATTGTGATCTCCAATCTCTTCTCGGTCTCTGCGGGCCCATCCCTGATCTAAATCCCGGGGTTCTGGGTTGGTTGAAGTGGCCTCTGTGTCCCCCTTCATTGTATCTGTCCTCTCCTCTATACCCCCCAGTTTTCCCCCGTCTTGCTACCCCATTCATTTGTATCCTCCAGCTGTTACCCCATTCTGTTTATCCTCCAGCTGTTAAAGTTTGTTTTACAGCATAACTATTTTTGGTATGCAGGACATTTTTTTCGGCAGATAACGGGATGCGCGATGGGGGCAAAATTTGCACCCAGTCTAGCAAATATTTTTATGGATGAGTGGGAGCGACAGGTGTTGGAAAATAGCAATAGCCAACCAGTGAGATACTGGTTCAGGTATATAGACGACCTGTGTATCGTCTGGAAAGGGAGTAGACTGGAATTGGATCAATATGTGGAATGGCTTAATTCCAACCAGAGGGGCATTAGATTAGCGGTGGAGAGTGATGAGAACAGAATTTGCTTCCTTGATTTGGACCTATATAGGAGGGGAGATAAGCTGCAGATGCGGACCTATTTCAAGAAAACAGATAGGAACGGGTATATCCCATATTCCAGCTGTCATCATAAGAAGTGGCTTACTAATATACCTAAAGGGCAGATGCTTAGAATACGACGTAATTGTTCTGAGATCTCGGACTATAGAGAACAGACAGACATGTTGATAGAGAGGTTTGTGGAAAAGGGGTATGAGAGGGAGACATTGGGAAGGATACGTGATGCTGCTGAGAAAATGGATAGAGGACAGATTCTGGAAAATGGGAGGAACACTAAGGATGGAAGTGGGAGACAGGAATATGCAATGCTACTTGACTATAATTCCAGGCATGGTGAGGTTGAACGTATAGTTAGGAGGCACTGGAATGTGCTGAGGGCCGACACGGTGTTGGGACGGAATATACCGCCTCAACCACGGTTTATTTATAAGAAGGCAAAAAATCTGCAGCAGATCCTAGTTCCAAGTTTCATCGATGGACCAAAAAGATGTAGGGGAGATATGATGGGGAACAAAGGGTTCTATCCATGTAGAAAATGCATAGGTTGCACAGAGTCGCAGGCACAGAAACGTAATGAAGTTGTGGGAAAGGCCAATGGGAAGAAATATGAACTAAGGGACTGCATCACTTGCAGCACCACTCATGTTGTATATATGTGTTGGTGTCCCTGTGGACACCAATATATTGGGAGGACCACAAGGAAACTTAAGGATCGGATTGGTGAGCACGTTAGAAATATCAAAAAAGGCAACCCTGCACATAATATGTCTAAACATTTTGCTGAACAACATGGGCGGGACCCGGGCATGATGAATTTTTGTGGAATCGATAGGCTAAGGGGGAGTTGGAGAGGATGTAATAAAGTTAGGGAATTATCTAAGATGGAGTCACGCTGGATTCATGAACTTCAAACGCTGCACCCGAGAGGCCTAAATGTCGAGTTCGATTTGAATTGTTTCATTTCGAATGATTAGGGAGGTGTGGGGTAGATGTGTGCCCCTATTTTTTGGGACACACATATACCCCATTTGTAACATGGGGTTCGGTCTCTGTTTTTGCTATTGGTTGTACTGTTGCTGTTAGGGTGTGGGGTGGGGGTGACTCTCCTGGGTACTGTGTGTGTTTTTTGGCATCACTTATCCATGTGTCCGGTGATGCTGGCCCTTGATGCTGTATCCACTTGCACTCTGCCATGTGAGTGGGGGGTGTGGGTGTATGCAGCGGCTGGGTTCCGGGCCATTGGACAGAATGAGAAGAAACAAATCGATTTGCTTAGTTGGAGTGGATTATTGGGTACTGGATGGGAGATGAGGTAGATAATGGTAAAAATAAAAACTAATGTATAACCATGTGGGGATGATAAACATTACTGTGTTTGGGAAGAAACTATGTCTTTAGGTTTTATGATAATAATGATGCTTTGGGGGTATGTGGAAAATTGATATTGTGGAGTATGATGAGGTAAAGAATGTGATAAACTATACTGATATCATGAGGGGTTTGAGGAGCGGACCGTATTATATGCAAAAGGCTGAAAACAACTAAGAATTCCGTATTGTTGCGGAAGGCTCCGCTTTTGAGCCAATCATAGCGCTGGATTATCGGCATGTTGAAAACACTAGCCATGAGATGATGTTTGGGGGCGGAACCCTGGGCGTGAATAGCCGTGGCTGGCCTCCCAATGGAAGTGCAGCGGGCGGATTGTAGTGACGGGGCTGACCCTTGCTGACGTGGCAATTTCTCATAGGATGTTGAGAAGGATGGTGCAGGGCGGAAGTATTCCGGCGGCCATCTTGAGAAAGGGAAACTGGCTATTGGATGATGGGAGGGAAGTAAGAGTATTTTAAGACGCTGGCTGGTCATGCGCCTCAAGCCCCTGATGAGTGCGCATGCACGAAACGCGTAGGGCGGAGCTACGGGCGGACTGAGCTGGCGTGGAGGATTGTACTGAAATGCTTGATTTTACTGGAAATTTGTGAGTGCACTACTTTTAAACTTTTTATTAAAGCGAATGGTTTTACACTATGTGGAGCTTCTCAGTTATTAGGCTGATGTGAGACTCCTGTTCCTATGGAATCATCTACTCGAGGCTGGCAGTGAGAGATCCGCTGGGTGTTTTGAGTGCAGTTGCTGTCTTATAATTTGGGCAGCAAAACAGAAGGTGAGAGGCCACGCATGTTGGTGGTGGTGTTAAGCCTGAGGAAATTTGCACGGGTTGAAAAGTGTAAAGGTGCTAAAGTTGCTGTCTGTGGTTGGCGGCCATACTATATGGTGAGGACCTGTGTGACCTGGTGACCTGTGGAGGCATAATCAGGCAGAGCTCACGATCAAATTCCTGGCACTGGGTGTGAGGGATGTGGCACTGTTGCAATACAGTATTATGCTATGTTTTTTATTTCTCTTTTCATTTGAGTGACACAACTGTATGAAGATTCAATTACATGTGAGCGCAGCATCGCAAAAGGAATACTGTTACATACATCTGATGCTTGATGACTGGTGCAGCGATCCATGGACACGTAAAATAGTTTTTGGACTCTAAGAGGGACTTTTTATCGTATGTTAGAAATTAATTCTGTATGTACGCTAATTGTTATATTGTAAGGAGTGAGCGCACAAGACATAGATTTATTTATACGTTCAAGTAAGCATATTTGTTAGTGCAGCACACTGGTTATTTGGTGATTGGGATAATATGGAGCTACTGAATGTTTTCAACAGGGGGCAGGCTGATATTGATACGATATTCACGAAAGAGGCTAATCCTCAGAATGGAAATGTGGATAACTGTTTTAGGAGCATGCACTCTCTGATGCAAAAAGAGATAAACACTTGGTGGGATGCTGCCAGCCTGAGGAAGTCTATCAAAGAGGGAATTATTCCCAAACGGTTTAGATGGGATCTTGTGGTATATGATGGAGAGGAGGGAGATGAAAATGATAAAGAGTTAGGAGACTTTCTAAATGAATGTGGTATTAATCTCTTGAAAATTTTGCTGAAGCGAAAGAATGTGAGAGCAGATAGGATTAAGAAAGAGATTGAGGAACAGAAACTGAAGATGGAGAATTTTAAAGAAGCCAGTGATTTTAGACAGCGTACTGAAACTATGGTGAGGAATCTAGTTAAAATTGACAAAGAGGTTGGTGAAATTAAGGTGGGCCGTTTCCAGCGTGATTGGCAGGAGTATCAAAATAAGCAGGCCTACAGATGGCAGGTAGAACAGACTAAAAGGAGAGAAAAAGTGGAGAGAAATATGGCCACTAGTAGTGAGCATATGGAGATGCAGCAGCAAGGTGAGTATAAACCCCGAATAGATACAAGGTATGAAGGATATAGGATGGGACCCCAACAAGTGCATTTTAATTCTCCCAGAACAGAGGAAAGATGGGAAGAGGGGAGCCCGAGGATACAAATGAATGGGGTAGCAAGACGGGGGAAAACTGGGGGGTATAGAGGAGAGGACAGATACAATGAAGGGGGACACAGAGGCCACTTCAACCAACCCAGAACCCCGGGATTTAGATCAGGGATGGGCCCGCAGAGACCGAGAAGAGATTGGAGATCACAATATCAGAGGAATGAGATACCCAACTATGTACCCACACAAAATCGGTTTGATCCACTGAATGATGCTGATGATGATTTTTTTGGGAAAATTTGGGACGAAGTGAGGAGGCAGCGAGTGGGGGAGGGGGAGGTGGACCCTGGGGGAGGGGGCAGAAAGCGAGGAATAGAAGAGGGTGCAGAGGGGGGAGAAGAAAAGAGAAGAAGGTGAAGGGAAAGGGTATCTTTAATATTAGTCAGGTCCAGCTGAAACCGGAAGAGATGGCCATTTTGGATAAAGGTCTGAAGTATGCCCCCAAGCAGGGATTAGACAAATTTGGTACGTACATCAATATACAGAAGTACGTTAGGAAACTTAATATTAAAAAATATTTCTTATCTAAAGAAGCCATCAATAGGAATAATGATAGACCAGTCCCTGATTATGTGCACACAGGACTAAAAAATAAGTCCCTATTCAATCCAAATACACATAGTATGGGAAGTACAGTTGAAGTATTCAGAAGATTGGTCACGACGGATTTAGAGAAATTGGGTGATCAGAGGAAGGATGGTGAGTTAGTGACAGCACTTAGACTAGCTGAAAGAAAGGACCTGCTGATCAGGCCTGCTGACAAAGGAGGTGGTGTTGTGGTGATGAGAAAGGACCAGTATACTGATGAATTAGATAGGATAGTTGGGGACGGTGCAACCTATGAGAAACTTAGGGGAGACCCCACTAGACAATATAAAGGGATATTAAGAAATATTCTGAAGGGAGGGCTTGATGAGGGGATAATTGATGATTCAGAGTTCAAATATCTTATGATTGATGTGCCAAGGATACCTGTGATATATCAGAATCCAAAAATACACAAGGATCTGGAAAGACCCCCGGGTAGGCCCATAATTAGCGGGATAGAGTCCCTAAATCAGAGAATAGGTGAGTATATTGATAAGTTCTTACAGCCTATTGTACAAAAACTCCCATATTTGATTAAAGATACGAAGCAAATGATCAAAGAGGTAGAAAAAATCACGTTAGGTGAAGATGATCTTTTAGTAACAGCTGATGTAGCCTCTCTATATACAATAATTCCGCATGATCTGGGAATAAAGGCAGTAGAAAGAGCTCTAAGGATGGATGGTGTATTAAGGAGGGAGCAAATTCTGTTTATCCTCCAGCTGTTAAAGTTTGTTTTACAGCATAACTATTTTTGGTATGCAGGACATTTTTTTCGGCAGATAACGGGATGCGCGATGGGGGCAAAATTTGCACCCAGTCTAGCAAATATTTTTATGGATGAGTGGGAGCGACAGGTGTTGGAAAATAGCAATAGCCAACCAGTGAGATACTGGTTCAGGTATATAGACGACCTGTGTATCGTCTGGAAAGGGAGTAGACTGGAATTGGATCAATATGTGGAATGGCTTAATTCCAACCAGAGGGGCATTAGATTAGCGGTGGAGAGTGATGAGAACAGAATTTGCTTCCTTGATTTGGACCTATATAGGAGGGGAGATAAGCTGCAGATGCGGACCTATTTCAAGAAAACAGATAGGAACGGGTATATCCCATATTCCAGCTGTCATCATAAGAAGTGGCTTACTAATATACCTAAAGGGCAGATGCTTAGAATACGACGTAATTGTTCTGAGATCTCGGACTATAGAGAACAGACAGACATGTTGATAGAGAGGTTTGTGGAAAAGGGGTATGAGAGGGAGACATTGGGAAGGATACGTGATGCTGCTGAGAAAATGGATAGAGGACAGATTCTGGAAAATGGGAGGAACACTAAGGATGGAAGTGGGAGACAGGAATATGCAATGCTACTTGACTATAATTCCAGGCATGGTGAGGTTGAACGTATAGTTAGGAGGCACTGGAATGTGCTGAGGGCCGACACGGTGTTGGGACGGAATATACCGCCTCAACCACGGTTTATTTATAAGAAGGCAAAAAATCTGCAGCAGATCCTAGTTCCAAGTTTCATCGATGGACCAAAAAGATGTAGGGGAGATATGATGGGGAACAAAGGGTTCTATCCATGTAGAAAATGCATAGGTTGCACAGAGTCGCAGGCACAGAAACGTAATGAAGTTGTGGGAAAGGCCAATGGGAAGAAATATGAACTAAGGGACTGCATCACTTGCAGCACCACTCATGTTGTATATATGTGTTGGTGTCCCTGTGGACACCAATATATTGGGAGGACCACAAGGAAACTTAAGGATCGGATTGGTGAGCACGTTAGAAATATCAAAAAAGGCAACCCTGCACATAATATGTCTAAACATTTTGCTGAACAACATGGGCGGGACCCGGGCATGATGAATTTTTGTGGAATCGATAGGCTAAGGGGGAGTTGGAGAGGATGTAATAAAGTTAGGGAATTATCTAAGATGGAGTCACGCTGGATTCATGAACTTCAAACGCTGCACCCGAGAGGCCTAAATGTCGAGTTCGATTTGAATTGTTTCATTTCGAATGATTAGGGAGGTGTGGGGTAGATGTGTGCCCCTATTTTTTGGGACACACATATACCCCATTTGTAACATGGGGTTCGGTCTCTGTTTTTGCTATTGGTTGTACTGTTGCTGTTAGGGTGTGGGGTGGGGGTGACTCTCCTGGGTACTGTGTGTGTTTTTTGGCATCACTTATCCATGTGTCCGGTGATGCTGGCCCTTGATGCTGTATCCACTTGCACTCTGCCATGTGAGTGGGGGGTGTGGGTGTATGCAGCGGCTGGGTTCCGGGCCATTGGACAGAATGAGAAGAAACAAATCGATTTGCTTAGTTGGAGTGGATTATTGGGTACTGGATGGGAGATGAGGTAGATAATGGTAAAAATAAAAACTAATGTATAACCATGTGGGGATGATAAACATTACTGTGTTTGGGAAGAAACTATGTCTTTAGGTTTTATGATAATAATGATGCTTTGGGGGTATGTGGAAAATTGATATTGTGGAGTATGATGAGGTAAAGAATGTGATAAACTATACTGATATCATGAGGGGTTTGAGGAGCGGACCGTATTATATGCAAAAGGCTGAAAACAACTAAGAATTCCGTATTGTTGCGGAAGGCTCCGCTTTTGAGCCAATCATAGCGCTGGATTATCGGCATGTTGAAAACACTAGCCATGAGATGATGTTTGGGGGCGGAACCCTGGGCGTGAATAGCCGTGGCTGGCCTCCCAATGGAAGTGCAGCGGGCGGATTGTAGTGACGGGGCTGACCCTTGCTGACGTGGCAATTTCTCATAGGATGTTGAGAAGGATGGTGCAGGGCGGAAGTATTCCGGCGGCCATCTTGAGAAAGGGAAACTGGCTATTGGATGATGGGAGGGAAGTAAGAGTATTTTAAGACGCTGGCTGGTCATGCGCCTCAAGCCCCTGATGAGTGCGCATGCACGAAACGCGTAGGGCGGAGCTACGGGCGGACTGAGCTGGCGTGGAGGATTGTACTGAAATGCTTGATTTTACTGGAAATTTGTGAGTGCACTACTTTTAAACTTTTTATTAAAGCGAATGGTTTTACACTATGTGGAGCTTCTCAGTTATTAGGCTGATGTGAGACTCCTGTTCCTATGGAATCATCTACTCGAGGCTGGCAGTGAGAGATCCGCTGGGTGTTTTGAGTGCAGTTGCTGTCTTATAATTTGGGCAGCAAAACAGAAGGTGAGAGGCCACGCATGTTGGTGGTGGTGTTAAGCCTGAGGAAATTTGCACGGGTTGAAAAGTGTAAAGGTGCTAAAGTTGCTGTCTGTGGTTGGCGGCCATACTATATGGTGAGGACCTGTGTGACCTGGTGACCTGTGGAGGCATAATCAGGCAGAGCTCACGATCAAATTCCTGGCACTGGGTGTGAGGGATGTGGCACTGTTGCAATACAGTATTATGCTATGTTTTTTATTTCTCTTTTCATTTGAGTGACACAACTGTATGAAGATTCAATTACATGTGAGCGCAGCATCGCAAAAGGAATACTGTTACATACATCTGATGCTTGATGACTGGTGCAGCGATCCATGGACACGTAAAATAGTTTTTGGACTCTAAGAGGGACTTTTTATCGTATGTTAGAAATTAATTCTGTATGTACGCTAATTGTTATATTGTAAGGAGTGAGCGCACAAGACATAGATTTATTTAGATTAGGTAGCTGCCCCTCAGCGTAGGTTAGATTAAGTAGGTGCCCCCCAGTGTAGGTTAGATTAGGTAGGTGCCCCCCAGTGTAGGTTAGATTAGGTAGGTGCCCCCCAGTGTAGGTTAGATAGGTAGGTGCCCCCCAGCGTAGGTTAGATTAGGTAGCTGCCCCCCAGTATAGGTTAGATTAGGTTGGTGCCCCCCAGGGTAGGTTAGATTAGGTAGGTGCCCCCCAGTATAGGTTAGATAGGTAGGTGCCACCCAGCGTAGGTTAGATTAGGTAGCTGCCCCCCAGTATAGGTTAGATTAGGTTGGTGCCCCCCAGGGTAGGTTAGATTAGGTAGGTGCCCCCCAGGGTAGGTAAGATTAGGTAGGTGCCCCCCAGTATAGGTTAGATAGGTAGGTGCCCCCCAGTATAGGTTAGATTAGGTAGGTGCCCCCCAGTATAGGTTAGATAGGTAGGTGCCCCCCAGCGTAGGTTAGATTAGGTAGGTGCCCCCCAGCGTAGGTTAGATTAGGTAGGTGCCCCCCAGGGTAGGTTAGATAGGTAGCTGTCCCCCATAATGGAAGGGGGAGCCGGAGCCGCGGGAAGGGCAGGAAGCGCTGTAAACAACATACCTCCCTGCGTTCCAAGCGCTGCTCTCTCGCCGCCGGTCTCTTCCTCTCTGCCGCCTATACGATGATGCACACGCTGGTTCCGGCTAACAGGAACCAGCGTGTGCATCATCGTGTAGGCGGCAGAGAGGAAGAGACCGGCGGCGAGAGAGCAGCGCTTGGAACGCAGGGAGGTATGTTGTTTACAGCGCTTCCTCCCTGGCTGCTGCTGCTGCGCTCTGCAGGGAGAGGTCAGGCTGCCCTCCCCGCTGCTCCGGCTCCCCCCTCCATTTCAGCGCCCACCTCCCAACAGCACCCCGGGCGGCGGCACGGGCCGCACGGCCCTAGAAACGGGCCTGTACGGGGGGACCGCTACCTATCTAATCTGTACTGGGGACAGCTACCTATCTAATCTATACAGGGGACAGCTGCCTATCTAATCTATACAGGGGACACCTGCCTACCTAATCTATACAGGGGACAGCTGCCTATCTAATCTATACAGGAGACAGCTGCCTATCTAATCTATACTGGGGGCAGCTACCTAGCTAATCTATTCAGGGGACAGCTGCCTATCTAATCTATACTGGGGGACAGCTACCTATCTAATCTATAAAGGGGACAGCTGCTTATCTAATCTATACAGGGGACAGCTGCTTATCTAATCTATACGGGACAGCTACCTATCTAATCTAACAGGGGACAGCTACCTATCTACTCTATACAGGGGACAGCTGCCTATCTACTCTATACAAGGGGCAGCTACCTATCCAATTTATACAGGGGACAGCTGCCTATCTAATTTATACAGAGGACAGCTACCTATCTAATCTATACAGGGGACAGCTACCTATCTAATCTATACTGGGGGACAGCTACCTATTTAATCTATACTGGGGACAGCTACCTATCTACTCTATACAGGGGACAGCTACCTATCTACTCTATACATGGGACAGCTACCTATCTAATTTATACAGGGGTCAGCTGCCTATCTAATCTATACAGGGGACAGCTACCTATCTAATCTAACAGGGGACAGCTACCTATCTACTCTATACAGGGGACAGCTACCTATCTAATCTATACAGGGGACAACTGCCTATCTAATCTATACAGGGGACAACTGCCTATCTAATTTATACAGAGGACAGCTACCTATCTAATCTATACTGGGGGACAGCTACCTATCTAATCTAACAGGGGACAGCTACCTATCTTCTCTATACAAGGGACAGCTACCTATCTAATCTATACAGGGGACAGCTGCCTATCTAATTTATACAGGGGACAGCTGCCTATCTAATCTATACAGGGGACAGCTGCCTATCTAATCTATACAGGGGACAGCTGCCTATCTAATCTATACAGGGGACAGCTGCCTATCTAATCTATACTGGGGGGCAGCTACCTAGCTAATCTATATTGAGGATAGCTACCTATCTAGTCTATACAGGGGACAGCTGCCTATCTAATGTATACAGGGTACAGCTGCCTATCTAATCTATACCGGGGGACAGCTACCTAGCTAATCTATACTGGGGACAGCTACCTAGCTAATCTATACTGGGGACAGCTACCTATCTAGTCTATACAGGGGACAGCTACCTATCTAACCTATACAGAGGGCAGCTACCTATCTAACCTATACAGGGGACAGCTACCTATCTAATCTATACAGGGGACAGCTGCCTATCTAATCTATACAGGGGACAGCTGCCTATCTAATCTATACAGGGGACAGCTGCCTATCTAATCTATACTGGGGGGCAGCTACCTAGCTAATCTATATTGAGGATAGCTACCTATCTAGTCTATACAGGGGACAGCTGCCTATCTAATGTATACAGGGTACAGCTGCCTATCTAATCTATACCGGGGGACAGCTGCCTATCTAATCTATACCGGGGGACAGCTACCTAGCTAATCTATACTGGGGACAGCTACCTATCTAGTCTATACAGGGGACAGCTACCTATCTAACCTATACAGAGGGCAGCTACCTATCTAACCTATACAGGGGACAGCTACCTATCTAATCTATACTGGGGACAGCTACCTAGCTAACTTATACTGGGGAAACCTACCTAGCTAATCTATACTGGAGGTACCTACCTACCTAGCTAATCTGTATTGGGGACAACTACCTAGCTATCCTATACTGGGTGCACCTATTAGGCATCTACTCCGGACTATCTATACAGAGGCATCTAATCCTGACTATAAATATATATAGAGGCATCTAATCCTGGCTACCTATACAGAGGCATCTAATCCTGACTATACAGAGACATCTAATCCAGACTATCTATACAGAGGCATCTAATTCTGACTTTCTATACAGAGACATCTAATCCAGACTATCTATACAGAGGCATCTAATCCAGACTATCTATACAGAGGCAGAGGACTATCTATACAGAGCGGTTGTCCAGCGGATGGGTGAGCGACTTCTGCTTTACAACGGTAGTTTCGTTTGTCTCGGCCGCAATGTCTTGTGCTTACACATGCTGCATCGCTTGCTTTTGTACACGCTTCATGGTGGCATATTCCATACTCAGTGCTAACTGATTCAACAACTGCGATTGAGTTGTGATCTGGACACCACAAGTTTTCGCACCGGGTGCCACCAACCCTAGTAACGCCTCTGATACCAGGCATGGGCAAACTTGGCCCTCCAGCTGTTAAGGGAACTTCAAATCCCACAATGCATTGCAGAAGTGAGACAGCCACAGTCATGACTCATAAAGGCAAATGCATTGTGGGACTTGTAGTTCCTTAACAGCTGGAGGGCCAAGTTTGCCCATGCCTGATCTATACAGAGGCATCTAATCCTGACTATATATACTGAGGTACCTATTGCTAACTATCTATACAGAAGCATCTAATCCTGGCTACCTGTGCAGAGGCATCTAATCTGGGCTATTTGTACAGAGGCATCTAATCCTGGCTACCTATAAAGAGGAATCTAATCCTGACTATCTATACAGAAGCATCTAATCCTTATCCTTGCTACCTATACAGAGCCATCTAATCCTGGCTACCTATACAGAGGCATCTAATCCGGACTATCTATACAGTGGCATCTAATCCTGGCTACCTATACAGAGGCATCTAATCCGGACTATCTATACAGAGGCATCTAATCCTGACTATCTATACAGAGGCATCTAATCCTGGCTACCTATACAGAGACATCTAATCCGGACTATCTATACAGTGGCATCTAATCCTGGCTACCTATACAGAGGCATCTAATCCTGGCTACCTATACAGAGGCATCTAATCCTGGCTACCTATACAGAGGCATCTAATCCTGGCTACCTATACAGAGGCATCTAATCCTGACTATCTATACAGTGGCATCTAATCCTGGCTACCTATACAGAGGCATCTAATCCTGGCTACCTATACAGAGGCATCTAATCCTGGCTACCTATACAGAGGCACCTAATCCTGACTATCTATACAGAGGCATCTAATCCTAGCTCCCTATACAGAGGCATCTAATCCGGACTCCCTATACAGAGGCATCTAATCCGGACTATCTATACAGAGACATCTAATCCGGACTACCTATACAGAGGCATCTAATCCTGACTACCTATACAGAAGCATCTAATCCTGACCATCTATACAGTGGCATCTAATCCTGGCTACCTATACAGAGGCATCTAATCCTGGCTACCTATACAGAGGCATCTAATCCTGGCTACCTATACAGAGGCACCTAATCCTGACTATCTATACAGAGGCATCTAATCCTAGCTCCCTATACAGAGGCATCTAATCCGGACTCCCTATACAGAGGCATCTAATCCTGACTCCCTATACAGAGGCATCTAATCCTAGCTCCCTATACAGAGGCATCTAATCCTAGCTCCCTATACAGAGGCATCTAATCCTGACTATACAGAGGCATCTAATCTTGGCTACCTTTACAGAGACATCTAATCCGGAGTATCTGTACAGAGACATCTAATCCTGACTATCTATACAGAGGCATCTAATCCTGGCTACCTATACAGAGGCACCTAATCCTGACTATCTATACAGAGGCATCTAATCCTGGCTACCTATACAGAGGCATCTAATCCTGGCTACCTATACAGAGGCATCTAATCCTGACTATCTATACAGAGGCATCTAATCCTAGCTCCCTATACAGAGGCATCTAATCCTTGCTACCTATACAGAACCATCTAATCCTGGCTACTTATACAGAGGCATCTAATCCAGACTATCTATACAGAGGCAGAGGACTATCTATACAGAGCGGTTGTCCAGCGGATGGGTGAGAGACTTTACAATTTTACAACGGTAGTTTCGTTTGTCTCGGCCGCAATGTCTTGTGCTTACACATGCTGCATCGCTTGCTTTTGTACACGCTTCATGGTGGCATATTCCATACTCAGTTCTAACTGATTCAACAACTGCGATTGAGTTGTGATCTGGACACCACAAGTTTTCGCACCGGGTGCCACCAACCCTAGTAACGCCTCTGATACCAGGCATGGGCAAACTTGGCCCTCCAGCTGTTAAGGGAACTTCAAATCCCACAATGCATTGCAAAAGTGTGACAGCCACAGTCATGACTCATAAAGGCAAATGCATTGTGGGACTTGTAGTTCCTTAACAGCTGGAGGGCCAAGTTTGCCTATGCCTGATCTATACAGAGGCATCTAATCCTGACTATATATACTGAGGTACCTATTGCTAACTATCTATACAGAAGCATCTAATCCTGGCTATGTATACTGAGGTACCTATTCCTAAGGGCCCATTTCCACTATCGCGAATTTGCATGCGTTTGCCGCAAGCCAATTTGCATAGCCAATACAAGTGGATGGGACTGTTTCCACTTGTCAAGATTTCTGAGCATTTTCGTCCGCGTCAAAAATTTGCGTGGCAAAGCCATCAGAATTTGCATACCGCTATACGGGTGTATGCGAATTTCCATGCGAAATCGCACGCAATTGAAAAGCACACAGGCACTGCCATGGTTAAATTTGCATACAGCGTCATTCATGCGAATTCGCATTTTCACACCGCACAAGTGGAAATGGGCCTGACTATCTATACAGAGGCATCTAATCCTGACTATCTATACAGAGGCATTTAATCCTGACTATCTATACTGAGGCATCTAATCCTGACTATCTATACTGAGGCATCTAATCCTGGCTACCTATAAAGAGGCATCTAATCCTGACTATCTACAGGGAGTGCAGAATTATTAGGCAAGTAGTATTTTTGAGGAATAATTTTATTATTGAACAACAACCATGTTCTCAATGAACCCAAAAAACTCATTAATATCAAAGCTGAATATTTTTGAAAGCAGTTTTTAGTTTGTTTTTAGTTTTAGCTATTTTAGGGGGATATATGTGTGTGCAGATGACTATTACTGTGCATAATTATTAGGCAACTTAACAAAAAACAAATATATACCCATTTCAAGTATTTATTTTTACCAGTGAAACAAATATAACATCTCAACATTCACAAATATACCTTTCTGACATTCAAAAACAAAACAAAAACAAATCAGTGACCAATATAGCCACCTTTCTTTGCAAGGACACTCAAAAGCCTGCCATCCCTGGATTCTGTCAGTGTTTTGATCTGTTCACCATCAACATTGCGTGCAGCAGCAGCCACAGTCTCCCAGACACTGTTCAGAGAGGTGTACTGTTTTCCCTCCTTGTAAATCTCACATTTTATGATGGACCACAGGTTCTCAATGGGGTTCAGATCAGGTGAACAAGGAGGCCATGTCATTGGTTTTTCTTCTTTTATACCCTTTCTTGCCAGCCACGCTGTGGAGTACTTGGACGCTTGTGATGGAGCATTGTCCTGCATGAAAATCATGTTTTTCTTGAAGGATGCAGACTTCTTCCTGTATCACTGCTTGAAGAAGGTGTCTTCCGGAAACTGGCAGTAGGACTGGGAGTTGAGCTTGACTCCATCCTCAACCCGAAAAGGCCCCACAAGCTCATCTTTGATGATACCAGCCCAAACCAATACTCCACCTCCACCTTGCTGGCGTCTGAGTCGGACTGGAGCTCTCTGCCCTTTACCAATCTAGCTATGGGCCCATCCATCTGGCCCATCACGACTCACTCACATTTCATCAGTCCATAAAACCTTAGAAATATCTTGAGATATTTCTTGGCCCGGTCTTGATGTTTCAGCTTGTGTGTCTTGTTCAGTGGTGGTCGTCTTTCAGCCTTTCTTACCTTGGCCATGTCTCTGAGTATTGCACACCTTGTGCTTTTGGGCACTCCAGTGATGTTGCAGCTCTGAAATATGGCCAAACTGGTGGCAAGTGGCATCTTGGCAGCTGCACGCTTGACTTTTCTCAGTTCATGGGCAGTTATTTTGCGCCTTGGCTTTACCACACGCTTCTTGCGACCCTGCTGACTATTTTGAATGAAACGCTTGATTGTTCGATGATCACGCTTCAGAAGCTTTGCAATTTTAAGAGTGCTGCATCCCTCTGCAAGATATCTCACTATTTTTGACTTTTATGAGCCTGTCAAGTCCTTCTTTTGACCCATTTTGCCAAACAAAAGGAAGTTGCCTAATAATTATGCACACCTGATATAGGGTGTTGATGTCATTAGACCACACCCCCTCTCATTACAGAGATGCTCATTACCTAATATGCTTAATTGGTAGTAGGCTTTCGAACCTATACAGCTTGAAGTAAGACAACATGAATAAAGAGGATGATGTGGTCAAAATACTACATTGCACTTTTGGACCATGCCAGCACACAAACTCCTCTACTGATATAGGACTCCTCAGATGTGTGTATACATGTCATGTGAAAGAGAGACAACGGTATCACACTAATGCTGTGTCTCTCTTTCATATGACATGTATACACACATCTGAGGAGTCCTATATCAGTGGAGGAGTTTGTGTGCTGGCATGGTCCAAAAACGCGATTGCTAATCGTTAGTGGTTGGCCTATTGTTCTGGTGAGAATATATCATTACTGCTATGAACTGTATATGAAGAATTATTGGTTGGACTATTAACTGGATACCTGTGGATCACACCTATTGAGGGTGTTGTGGACTTTTTTAAATGTGGAATCTTGTGTATTAATATGTGGGTTGTTGAGCGCTGTTTCCATAGAATAGAAATTATGTATACTGAGTTACCTATTCTTGGCTACCTATACAGAGGCATCTAATCCTGGCTACCTATACAGAGGCGTTTCCTTCCGGGTACCACGTGACAATGACGTCCATGCCACCTGCATCAGCATGTAGCTGCATACGGAGGTCCACCGTGTGTCATCCACCCAGTGCTCACTGCGGATGGGTGAGAGACTTCTGCATTACAATAGCTCCGTTTGTCTCTGGGCCGCAATGTCTTGTGCTTACATATGCTGCATCGCTTGCTTTTGTACACGCTTCATGGTGGCATATTCCATACTCAAGAGTTCTAACTGATTCAACAACTGCGATTGAGTTGTGATCTGGACACTCTGCTGGAATAGTGTGGACACTGCTGGAATTATTGCGTTGGGAATTGTTTGAGGAATTAAAGTATAAGTTTAAGGCGCAAAGCATCATTGTTTTTGCATCATGAATTGTGCTTGATGCTATTAACATTCAAATGAATATCTGGGGATTGCGACCAGGGATACCTGCTCTCTGAACTGTTGCTCAAACATAGTAGGTGAAGTCCAGCGGACCATTCATAGCACTGCCATGGCATGCACGTCCCGAGGTAGTGACCAAAAATAACAATACAGGACGACTTCCGAGGCCCTGCTGTATGACACTGATAGACTGTACTACCTTTAACGAGAATCTGTTATGGAGGGCAAGTCTGCCATCCATTCAAGTAAAAGGTATGCACTGACTGCAAACAGCTGTTTGTGTAGTGACGGCCGTGCTGGACTGGTGCACACCATGACGAGAGTGCAGGTGATGACGGCTTTCCAGCCCATATGGTCGCCGGGCTGAGGTAGCTGTTATGACAGAACAGTGACTCCTCCTCCGGGCTGTACTGCGCAGGCGCAGAACTACCTTCCCTTTAAGGCCAGGTAGTCTGCTACCTGCCGGTCCAGGCGTTGGTGGAGGGTGGATCCGGAAGGGCTAAGGCGAGGCGTTGGACTAAAGAATGTCCGCATGTCCAACATCACCATGAGATCGCTGGAGTGCCCTGTCCTTGCCTGCCTGGACATGGGAGGTGGATTACTGGCAGTGGTACCTTTATTGCGTTGTGCTGTGACATCACCCTTAAACGCATTGTAAAGCATAGTTGCCAGCTTGTTCTGCATGTGCTGTATCCTTTCTGCCTTCAGGTGAGTTGGTAACTTGTCTGCCACTTTGTGCCTATACCGAGGGTCTAGTAGTGTGGCCACCCAGTACAGCTCATTCCCCTTGAGGTTTTTTTATACGGGGGTCCATCAATAGGCTGGACAGCATGAAAGACGCCATCTGCACAAAGTTGGATCCAGACGTACTATCCATCTCCTCTTGCTCTTCCTCAGTGACATCAGGTAAGTCGTCCTCCTCCTGGAACCTTGCAGAGGGACAGAGGAGAGAGAGTTGTGTGAAACGTCACCCCAGGATACCGTAGAAGTGCTAACACCTTTGGACTTATATAAAGTCCTCCCCCAGCCACGAACAATACCACGGGAACGTCGAGCAGCACAAGCCCCCTGCGACTCCTGCTGTGGTTGTTCTTCTGCCGACACCTCCTCCAAAGAAACACCTTCCTCATCATCCGAGTCTGACTCCTCTTCCCCACACGACTCTTCCTCCTCAACCCCCTGTGCTGCCGCAGGCATTGAGGAAATATCTTGTTTTGATGAAAATTGCTCCCACAACTGCTCCTCCCGTAACTGTTCCTGTTCACGCTCCACCACAGCTTTATCCACCACCCTACGCACGGCACGCTCCAGGAAGTAAGCGTACGGGATCAAGTCGCTGATGGTGCCTTCACTGTGACTCACCAGGTTGGTCACCTCCTCACACGGCCGCATGAGCCTGCATGCATTTCGCATCAGTGTCCAGTTGTTGGGCCAGAACATCCCCATCTCCCCAGATTGTGTCCTTTTACTGTAATTGTACAGGTACTTGGTGACGGCTTTCTCCCGTTCTAGCAGGCAAGAGAGCATGACCAGGGTCGAATTCCAGCGAGTCAGGCTATCACATATCAAGCATCTCACCGGCAAGTTGTTTCACCGCTGAATGTCCACAAAGCGTGCCACTCCACAAGGGAGTGGCTACAATGTGCCTGCTGACTGTGATGTAGAGGGTCAAAGTTGACCCTAGTGGTGCACTATGGGGGCGAACCACCGAAAGTTCGCCTGGAACCGTTCGCCGACGAACCGTTCGGGCCATCTTTAGCCATACATAGTGACTGTTGTATGAAAAATCACGTGGCAACATATAGGAAATTGCACTTAGGAATCACTGTGAATCGTGATCAGATTTACAGCATATTTATTAATCGAAACATTTTCACAGTGGAAAGGGGCTATAAGAGGTTACCCACCTTCTGACAACCATTGGAAACTTTATTTTTTTTTAACATTTGTGGTAATTTTTCATGTCACATTGTAAGCTCTGCTTATTTCAATGTCTGTGTTGTGTCCTCAGGTCTACAATGCTCCAAAGCCAAAAATGGAGCCAGGTATCTGGAAGAAGATTGCAGAACTGGGGTTAGTATTATCTAGCAAGCCTCTACACTTAACATTTGGTGCTCGGGCCTTTTCCTATGCAGCCCCTACTCTATGGAACTCACTTCCACAATCAGTACGAGAGGCTCCTTCTCTGGACAGCTTTAAAAAAAGGCTAAAAACTCACCTCTTTTCCCGAGCCTTTGAGACTGCATAATGCAGGGTCACAGCGCTTTGAGTCCCCAGGGAGAAAAGCGCTATATAAATATTATTGTTATTGTTACATACAATTACATTGTGCACCTCTTCGTTTGTCCAGATTACATACTGGTTAATGAAGGTATACGAACATCTTTATAACTCTGAGTATTCTAACATCTTTATAACAAAACTGAGTACACCCTCCTTTTTTTTTATAAAATATTTTATGAAATCTTTTTATGGGACGATACTGAAGATATGGCACTTTGATGTAATGTAGTCAGTGTACAGCATGTATAATGGTGTAAATATGCCGTTCCATCAAAATAACTCAACACGCAGCCATTCATGTCCAAACCACTGGCAACAAAAGTTGAGCACACCCCTAAGTGAAGAATGTGACAATTGTGCCCAATGTGTCAGTATTTTGTATATATTTGTATATATTTTGCATTATATTTCAGCACTGCCTTAAAGGATACTCGAAGTGACGTGTGACATGAGACAGACATGGGTATGTACAGTGTCTAGCATACAAATAACTATGCTGCGTTCCTTTTTTTTTTCATTCTCTGCCTGAAAGAGTTCAATATCAGGTATGTAAGTGACTTACTCAGTCCTGACTCAGACAGGAAGTGACTACAGTGTGACCCTCACTGATAGGAAATTCCAACTATAAAACCCCTTCCTAGCAGAAAATGGCTTCTGAGAGCAGGAAAGAGATACAAAGGGTCAAAAGCTCATAGATTTTAGCTTTGGCATACTTCAATGAATGTGTCATTGAAGAAAAAACAAAACAGTAAAATTTAAAAAGTAAATTTATCCCCCCTGGCGGTATGATTGCTGCGGCTGCGCGGCCGCTAGGGTTTTTTTTAACCTTTTTATTTTTTTTATTTTTTTAGCATGTAGCTAGCCTAGCGCTAGCTACATGCTTCCCCCCTCCCTGCGGCGTCCCCCTGTCACCTCCGATCGCTGCCGGCGCCGCTTGCCCATAAGGAAATCCCGTTCTGAACGGGATTTCCTTGAGGGCTTCCCCCGTCGCCATGGCGACGACCGGAGTGACGTCACCGACGTCATCGACGTCGTGACATCACACGGAGTCCCGATCCACCCCATAGTGCAGCCTGGCGGCGATTGGCTAGGCTGCGCAAGAGGTATGCGGGGGGGCCCTGTTTAGCGGCGGGTAGCGGCGCATCTGCGGCGGGCGGCGGCGATCGGACCAAACACGCAGCTAGCAAAGTGCTAGCTGCGTGTTAGAAAAAAAAAATTATGCAAATCGGCCCAGCAGGGCCTGAGCGGCACCCTCCGGCGGCTTACCCTGTGTCCAGCACGCTAAGGAGGTTAAACATAAATAAAACTGTAAAATATATCTTAAGTCATTTTTAGGAGAAGGAAGATAGATACAATAGTTGTTTTCATTCGTTTATTTTCGCTTCGGGTGTCCTTTAACTCTCTTGAGCATGGAGTGGAGAGATGGTGGACTGGTCTGGAAGGCAGTGGTGGAGGCTGGCTGGAGAGCTCGATGCAGTCGTCGTCCTCTTCATTCTTTCTCTTGTCATTCTGGTTGTGCTGTCCCTCTGCAGGTCTCTCAGTGGACTCAACTTCTTCACTCACAGCTCAACTCCTCCTACACCCCAGCAGCCCGCATACGGGGACAGCACTGGTTGCTACTCTGATTGGCTGGCAAGGGAAGTGTTCAGGCGGGAGTGATGAAAATAACAGCAAACGGCCTGCTAGGTTATCACACTGTGTGGTCCCTTCTTGTGTCCGGACTCTCTTTTGTGCTCCTCCTCCACATGGCCGTGCATAGCAACCACTGCCGGGAACATACTGGGCATGCGTGGTTACTAATGACTCGGTATCATGCATGCTGACGATGCACTTAGCCATGGCTGCTGTGCAAAGCTGTTTGGGGACATGATCCATGGGGGTGCATGTTGTGGACAGGGCATGCGTCCTGCTATGACTAGAACCAGTCCGATATGTGAATGGGAGGGGGGGTGGACAGCTGCAGTACAGAGGGGAGACCGGTCACAAGAAGGGCCACCAAGTGTTAATATAAAGAATAAGCAGGTAGCTATAACTAAAACACACTAGTTTCCAGTTTTCAATAAGCTGACTGATTAGTTTTAGCTGGTTTTCTCAAATTGCTTTTTTCCCCATCACTCCATCTGGGATTAATCTCCCTGGCGGTATATTAAAAACCGCCAGGGGCAGCGCTGCCGTTTTTTTGCTATTTTTTTTTTTTAAATCATGTAGCGAGCCGAGGGCTCGCTACATGATAGCCGCTGCTCAGCGGCATCCCCTCAGCCCCTCCGATCGCCTCCGGCGATAGGCGATCAGGAAATCCCGTTCAAAGATGACGTCACCGACGTTATGGACGTCGTGACGTCTAAGGGAGACCCGATCCACCCCTTAGCGCTGCCTGGCGCTGATAGGCCAGGCAGCGCAGGGGTCTAGGGGGGGGGGCTGTACGGCGGAGCAGATAGCGGCGATCGAGCGCGGGGCAGCGGCGATCGGTGTGCTGGCGCAGCTAGCAAAGTGCTAGCTGCGTCCAGCAAAAAAAAAATTACGCAAATCGGCCCAGCAGGGCCTGAGAAAACCTCCTGCGCGGCTTACCCCTCATATTCATCTCAGTGACCCCTTTACTTTGTGGGCCATGACCTCCCCTCCCCCCCCCCCCTTTTCCCAATCACTGAACAGAATGGGAGGAGGGGGTGGTAAGTGGCTGCAACAACCATCACCCCACAAAAAGGCCACAGAGGGTAGGAGGTGGTGGGTGGGGAATAATGAGTGTAGATTAGAGTACAAGGCTGCAGCCAATGCTGGATGCTTCATGTAGCTTTCAAGACGACAACACCACCAAAAGCTGCCACTGTTTAAAAAACACTTCCATTTATTTGAATAGAATGGCAGTAGATACCTTTTATGGCCTGCTGAAACCACCGCGTTTACCGCCTGTGTGAATCAGCCCTTAATTGCCTAAGGGGTTGCTGCTCCTCTGGCCCCCTTGTCTATACGGGATCAGCCATATTCCCCAAGGAGGGAATGCAGCTGCAGAATTCTGAAACTCCTAGCATGCCTTTCACCCCCACAATGCATGCTGGGAGTTGGTTCTTTGGGTCTTTCCACACTATGCGCATTGTAATAGGGTCCCAACACAACAGTGGCAAAAAATTATCTGCGATAGATGTGTGTTGGGACCGTGCAGTGAAGCATACAATACAATGAAAACATGCTTCACTGCCACCATAAATGCAGAATGCGTCGGGTAAATGCACAACATGCTCTGTATTACTTCAGTGGAACTTGCTGCACTGCACTAGATGTGAACGTAACATAAAAATACCACTACATCGCATTGGAGTCCGATTATGTTGTCCATTGTGATGGAACGCATTGGATTCGGTGAGAAAGGACCTTCAGTCCATACCACTGACATGCGCTGTTGCTTCGCCCTCCCAAATTTTTCGTTATTGGTAAAGCAGAATTTAATACATTGCAGATTAGTATATAGTCCACACAATATGCACCATGTACAAAAGCCTCTTCCCCTTCAGATAGCCGTTATAAAAAGCCTCTGCTTTGTGCCCCCGATATAGAAGTGTTACTTTATTCCCCCTCTTCCCATAAGATGTGTGTGCAAACAGCCCCAATCCAAACAAGAACTATTATTACCATCCACATCCCCAAATCATTCCCACCCCCCTTTAAAGTAGACCTGAAGTCTTGCACATGACAGAAGAAAACAGAGAAATGCACCCTGTAGGTATTTAGAGAGTTTAGCCTGTTTAATTCTCCCCTAGCTGTGACTAAGCACAAGTAGTAATTTGATTCCTTAGCTATGTCATCTGACTGCCACAGCAGAGATCTCATTTGTAAACACAATGTTAAAGAAAACCTGTAATAAAAAAAATCTCTCTAGGGGATACTTGCCTTGGGAGGTGGAAGCCTCTGGATCCTACCGAGGCTTCCCCCGTCCTCCTTCATCCCTCTGTTTAGCCTGCCGGGACCCCCGAAGTGCGGCAATGTAAATATTTACCTCTCAGCGATCCTGTGCAGGCGTACTAGCGGCTTTTCATTCGGGTAAGGCAGAAATAGCCTAACCGGATTGATCCGCCCTAATACGCAGGCACGAGTCCTTTTGCGCCTGCGCAGTAGAGTGGATCGAACGGCTTCAGCTATTTCTGCCTTACCCGAATGAAAAGCCGCTAGTGCATCTGCGCAGGATCCCGGAGCCTTGTCAGGGTTGTTGGGAGAGCCAACGCTGGATTCCCTGCAGTTACAGGGTTGCGGAAAGCCTTATTGGGACCCTGAGGCTTCCCCCTCCCAAGGTAAGTACCCCCCACAGGACTTTTTTTTTTTAATACAGGGTCTCTTTAACTACTAGCCGACCGCGTGACGCCGATGGGCGTGGCCACAGTGGCAGCCCCATGACTGCCTAACGCCGGCGTAAAGTCCTGGGCTCTGTTTTGCAGGAGATCGCGCACAGGCTGCGCGCGCATCTCCTGCTTGGTGGGCGGGCGGAGCTCCGCCTTCAGTCTCCGAGCACCTATCGCCGCTCGGGAGACTGTTAGACGGCGTAACTACCGTCTAATTACACGTACAGCGCTGCGATCTGCAGCAGCGCTGGGGACAGCCGTGTGACACGTCCCCTCCTGAGACCCAGAGGTGATCAGCTGTCATAGGCTGAAGCCTATGACAGCTGATCACGGGGATTGGTTACAGTATAAAAAAATAAACACTTATTTTTATAAAAAAAAACACACACACAAATAAATAAACAATCATTGGGGGGGGGGGGGGGCGATCAGACAACGCCAACAGAAAGCTCTGTTGGTAGGGAGAAAAAAAGGGGGGGGGGGGTGGAATCACTTGTGTGTTGTGTCGAGTGGCCCTGCAGCTTGGCCTTAAAGCTGCAGTGGCCAATTTAATGCAAAATGGCCTGGTCTTTAGTGGGGTTTAACACTGAGGTCCTCAAGTGGTTAACAATATGTCTGTGAAAGCGGAGAGTAGACCAACTGCAGATTTATTGCAGACTTTGTGTCAGATGTAACAAATGTTTGTTTTTTCTTTAAATGTTATTTTGCTGCTGCTTATCTTTTAGAGCATATAGTAAATTCTGAGTTCAAGTCTGCTTTAAGTATTACCTCCTGGTGGTGGGGCCCGACTTGTTAGATGTTCTCAGCTTGGGGCAGCATGTTGGCGTAGTGGTTAGCGCTCTCGCCTTGCAGTGCTGAGTCCCGGGTTCAAATCCCAGCCAGGTCAACATCTGCAAGGAGTTTGTATCTTCTCCTTGTGTCTGTGTGGGTTTTCTCTGGGCACTCCGGTTTCGTCCCACATCCCAAAAACATACAGATAAGTTAATTGTCTTCCCTCTAAATTGGGCGTAGACTACGATACATACACTACACAATATATACATAGACCTAGTTACCAGGCAGCAGCAGCAAGCAGTTACCAGGCAGCAGCAGCAAGCAGTTACCAGGCAGCAGCAGCAAGCAGTTACCAGGCGGCAGCAGCAAGCAGTTACCAGGCGGCAGCAGCAAGCAGTTACCAGGCAGCAGCAGCAAGCAGTTACCAGGCAGCAGCAGCAAGCAGTTACCAGGCAGCAGCAGCAAGCAGTTACCAGGCGGCAGCAGCAAGCAGTTACCAGGCAGCAGCAGCAAGCAGTTACCAGGCAGCAGCAGCAAGCAGTTACCAGGCAGCAGCAGCAAGCAGTTGTGAGAGTTTGAGAGGCATTTCACTGCTTATCTACTGTCTGTAGAAATGAGGCCTTAAGCAAAACTTGATATGCATGAGAGATCTCATACTGGTGACAAACCTTATTCTGTGCTTAGTGTGCGAAATGTTTTTATACAGAAATTTCATTTTCTCACACATAAGACTCCGAGTCCTCACACTGAGGAGAAGCTGCGCTTTGAGTGTAATAAAATGGTTGATTTACTTCTGAAACCTCGCCATACATGAGTGATGTTGCACTACTGAGTGGCCCTGTTTATGTTCTGAGTGTTGGAAATGTTACAGAGGTAAAGCAAACCTTGTCATGCATGAGCGATCTCGCATAATTGAGAAGCCCGTTGTATGTGCTGAGTGTGGAAAATGTTAGAGGTAAAGCAAACCTTGTCATACATGAGCGATCTCGCATAATTGAGAAGCCTGTTGTATGTGCTGAGTGTGGGAAATGTTAGAGGTAAAGCAAAACTTGTCATACATGAGCGATCTCACATAATTGAGAAGCCTGTTGTATGTGCTGAGTGTGGGAAATATTAGAGGTAAAGCAAACCTTGTTATGCATGAGCGATCTCGCATAATTGAGAAGCCCTATTTATGTCATGAGTGTGGGAAATGTTTGAGGTAAAGCAAACCTAGTCATACATGAGAGAGAGCACATATACCAGGCTTCTCAATTGTGTGCGGAGTGTGGGAAATGTTTCAGAGGTAAAGCAAATCTTGTCATATATGAGTGATCTTAAACTATTGAAAAGCTCTATTTATGTGATGAGTGAGGGAAATGTTTTGGAGGCAAAGAAAATCTTGTCATATATGAGAGATCTCACAATGACAGACATGACACTCGACTCATACTCATTGCAAATGTCTAACAAGTGGAGATTTATGCCAAAATATTTCCAACACTCATCACATAAATAGAGATTTCAATAGTGTGTGCTCACACATGTATAAGGTTTGCTTTACCTCCAAAACCTTTCCCACACTCGGCACATAAAATCTCAGTAGTGTGTGATCATTCAGGTATGACAGTTTGTGTTACCCCTAAAACATTTCCCACACTCATGACATAAATATGACATAAATATGATGTCTCAATTGTGTGACATCTCACATGTATGGCAAGGTGTGCTTAACCTCTAAAGCAAACCTTGTCTTACACAAGAGATCTCACACAATTGAGAAGCCTGCTGTATGTGCTGAGTGTGTGGGAAATGTTTTTGAGATAAAGCTACCCTTGCCCATACATGAGTGATCTTACACCACTGAGTGTCCCTATTTATGTCCTGAGTGTTGGAAATATGTCAGAGGAAAAGCAAACCTTGTCATACATGAGTGATCTTACACTACTGAGTGTCCCTATTTATGTCCTGAGTGTTGGAAATATGTCAGAGGAAAAGCAAACCTTGTCATACATGAGTGATCTTAAACTATTGAAAATCTCTATTTATGTGAGGAGTTAGGGAAATGTTTTGGAGGTAAAGAAATAGTCATATATGATGGATATCACAATGACGGGCACGATACTCTACCCATACTCAAATCAAATGTCTGATAAGCAGAGAGTTATGCCCAAAACATTTCCCACACTCGGCACATAAATAGAGCTTTTCAGTAGTGTGTGCGCTCTCTTATTTGACAAGGTTTGCTTTACCTCTAAAACATTTCCCACACTCAGCACATAAACAGGGCCTCTCAGTAGTCTACGATCACTCAGGTATGACAAGGTTTGCTTAACCTCTAAAACATTTCCCACACTCGGCACATAAATAGGGCCTTTCAGCAGTGTGAGATACTTGTATATGACAAGATTTGCTTTACCTTCAGAACATTCCCACACAGCATAATATGTGGTCATGTCAGAGATAGCCTGATAGCAAGTGGTACAGGATAATGAGAATGCACATAGGGGCTTCTAAGTAGTGTGAGAGCAGCAGCTCGCCAGCAGCCTAGCGCTGTACTGAGCAGCAATTCCATCAACTTAGTCACATTTCTGGAACAGTAACCCATCACCACTCCTGTCCTGAAATAGTGCTTTTACATATAAAGTCACCCAATCAGTGTAACCCCTTACCTCCCAGCACAGCTATTCCATCCCCTCTGCACACTTTTCATGTAGATATTTGTTCAGTGCCGACACTGATGAACAATTCTCCAATTGATTAACATCTATATGTCTTTTTGTTTCCCCCAGGCTGTGTATAAGAGAGATGACCCTGAACCTCTCAGGAAGGATTGGCACATTGGGTCACATGCAGCATCAGGAGCAGTACAGAGGATGCAGTAGACCGGTGCCTGGAGATCTGGTATGTTTCCACTGCGTACCGCTCTGCATTAGTGGGAGAGGGGTATGGGGGGGGGGGGGGGGGGGGGTTAGTGTCACTCTGAGACCCCCGGGTACTGGAAAGCATAAGCAAGCAGAATTACACATATCCGGCCTCAGGCAATCCCCACCTGTGCAGCATAATAGAGGCTCTGCTGTATCTGTATAAGCAGAGTATCCGCTTTTAGTGCTATTTTACACCATCTGTGTTCCCATACGAATAGCAGATTCCTTAGCAAAATGGAAATTGCAGCAGATATTTTTCAGCGCATTTTTTTTTTCAAATCC